>NC_056700.1:10814413-10896566 GCF_018831695.1 Puntigrus tetrazona | reverse complement strand
CGGCATTAAATATTGGGTTTTCCCCACCCAATCACAGCTGGTAGCTTCCTATCAGTTTTCTGTGAAGTGCATTTATTTAGTCATGAGAACATCTTTCACGACCACATCCTTTTATTTTGAAGTGCAAATAAACTGCTCACGTCACATGCAATGTTCCAGCCAATATGGAACGCTCATCTTACATAGTTTAACTCATCAACTCATTAATGTAGACTTTTAAGACCTGGAAATGAGTAAGCATATGGGGTAAAAAAGAGTTAGATTGCGTATGATTTAGCGTCATTCATCAGCGGTTTATGTATTAATTTAGAATTGAATGAAATTATTGTAATATAAAATATAAAGTAAAGTAAATGCTAAAAACTGCACAGTGAAGTTGGGTATGCCAGTTGAAAAAATATGTAAGTAATTTGGCTCTCATTTTAATGAATTGACATAGTTTTGCACTTGTTATGTATCTAGTTTAAAGATTTGCTTCAGCACTGGAAATGCAGTTCTGAGGAGTGATTTACAGACACAGTGATTGACACAAAAATGGTTCTCCGGACGTTTTCCCACTAATCACTGTATTCCTTGTCAGCATGAGATGTATATCTTTTAGAGAGATTCATTGAAGTGAAAGCTGCTTCTGCTGCTGCAGTTTGATTCATTTCTGCTTCAGTGATTGTTATTTGTATTTGTTGATCTAATTATTGATTCATGTTTCCTGTGGTTGTCACTTTATTTTTAAATTGTTCATGCAATGAGAAGAAGGAAGCCCCTAAAACCAAGTTAATTTTCAGTAATAATGAAATTCCGCTTAATCAAATGCTTACGTTAGTCTAATTCCTTCTAGCCTTCCTGCTGTGAGAACACCTGCCTCAAACCCCTCACATTTAACAAAGCTGTCGTGTTGGAAGCTAAGTGGCAAGTAAAATATGAAATATAAAGTTTTTTTATTATTGCTGTTTATCCACCATTTTTGACTGATATGTGATCATTGTTGTGGTCTTAAAAAGCTTTGCTCTGTTTGGATCCATTTGTTTCCTAAAAAAATTCCTAGTTTTCTGCATTACACCAGATCACCTTAGATGAATTAGCTGCATCTGTCCTTTGTTTCATTCATCAAGTCAGATACTGTAATATGCTGAAAAGCACATTGACCCTAAAAGTGACATCATTGTTGCACAGGAAGTTCCGCTCCGCTATTTGTCTCATGTACAATACATTCATTTAGCCCTTACAGTGATATATTACACGCATTGGAAAATTCATAGCATGGAAAATACACATCAGCCCTCCAGCCCCCCCCCAACACAACAAACTCATCTTTCCCAGAAAAGCCTGGGTAAGGGTCACACCGAGTTTGAGAATGGTCTGAAAGGACACCCGTTGTCCACTGTTGTGTTTTCTTTCTGTGTCACCTAACCAGTAACTAGGGCTTGTCAACAGTGTGCTTGATTACCTAATTTCTACGGACAGGCAGTCCTAAAGAACACACTGTAATCACCCTGAAAATAAAGATGTGTTTGCAAATGTGTTCATATAGGGAGTAAAATAAATATAAATAAATTATTGAATTAGATAAGTAGGTGGTGGTGTATTCTTTAGTGCTTTAGGGTCTAATAATAAAGTGTGTTGAATCAGAATTGCTACAAATATTTGTTTCCGTTTTGTTTGTTTATTTGTTGTATTAATAATTATTACCTATAATTTGCAATATTATTATATATTATCTTTAATGATTATTTGTTTGTCTGTCTATTAAAATAATTGTTGTTTAGTAGCAGTTGAGATTTTGCCTTATCCTAAAAAAAAATAAATATAATTATAATATCATTTATATTATTATTGTTATTGTTATTAATAAATAACAATTGGAGAATTGTTATTTATTTATAAGTGTTGTCAAACAATTAATAGCAATTAATTGCATCAAAATCATTTTCCGTTTACATAATAGATGTATATGTACTGTGTATATTTATTTTGCATATATAAATACACACACACATGCATGTATATATTTTAGAAAAAAATATGTTATTTTTATATATTAAATATATGTATTTATTTATAATATGCATTTTATGTAAATATTTTCAAAATATATACTCTACGTGTGTGTATTTACATAATAAATATGCACAGAACATGCACATATATTATCTAAAAGCTTTGTTTAAAGGGCACAATTGCTAGCTTCTTAAAAAACACCTTCAATGAGCTTTAACCACCACACCACAGCACCCACAAGTATGTTTCTCTTAGTTAATGTAGTCAAAACTCTGCTCCTCTAATGATGTCCATTAGGTTGGTTGTCAAATCTCATTGGAGGTTTCTTTACTCTCACAGTAAACCACAAATATTCAAAATCAGGCACGTTTAAACAAACTGTAATATTAACCTGGCGTTCTGCAGGTGCTTTGACTGATATATATAGTTACTGTAGATGACATCTAACATGAGTGATGTGTGCATTTATTTCTAAAACCTGTTTAAACCTGGTATTAACACCAGTCTTAATTGATCCCATCACAAACCCTGTATTCAATATCAAAACCTTATGTTCATTTAGGTTTATTTACAGCATCGAGAACCACTTGTACTCTTTCTGTGAAGAATTGTTGCCTTGCTGTCGTCCGTGCAGTTTTGTAATTATTTTGGGGAGCCTCCTTTTGCTTTGTCAGTCAAATGTGACCTCCAGGTGGGTGAATGAATGATTGAAGCTGGACAGAACGCGGGGGCCTGGACATTCCTATCATTCTCTACCTTAGGAGGCCAGCCTATCACAGACCCTCAGGGACTCTGCATTACAATGAGCATGGCAAACTCCCTAAACATTACCTGCAGACTTCGCCAGTGCTTATGAGAAGGAGTTATAATGTATAGCATGTCCTGCTGTTGCCACAGTCATGCTAAACTCCTGTTCATAATTGTGTAAAAGCCGTGATGCTTTGATGTTACACCACCAGTTAGTTCCACAACACTTCATTAATTTTATTTATTTCATGGTTTCATAGGGAAAATGAAGCAGTTACGTGTAATACATATAAATCGGTCGCTGTAAACATGGATAAAACTGAACATTTCCTGCTCTCAGCAAACTGCAGAAAACTGCGCATACTTGCATATCTATAACAAGAAAAAAAAAGCGGGTGGGGGCTGATGCCATAAAGGAAACATGTATTGCACAGAAGAAGCATTGAGCGTGAGCTTCTCTCCGCTCTTATAGGTGTGCGAGGAGTTTATAATGACCTGAGTCAGAGCGAACACTAGGCCACTGTCTGCTTTAGACACAGCTCCGCCCTCTCACCCAACTGCTCAATCTGATTGGCTCAAAATATGTACTTTCTGTGATGTCACACACTGCCTTATGTCATGGTACCAAAGAAAACATCCACAAATACATATGGCTGCAAGCCAAAGATAACTAGGCCACCAAAATATTTGGCAAGATGTCGCTTTGGTGTGGAGGTGACCGTGTTGCTGGGGTCTAGTTACCTGTGAACCTGATAACGGGTTCGTCTCATGGCACATGATTTAAGTGAAGTAGTTCACACAAAGCAAGGGGCAGTGCTCACGCTGGCTGTTTGGAAGAATGTAATGTAACTATAATAGGTGGGTGGATGAATTAGCTACTTGTTTCCACCACAGTTCATGCTTGAATTTTCCTTTTTTATGTATATTTACCACATACAGTGGATGGCCCCAAAAGGTGCTCATATAAATGTATACATGGCACTTTTTATTATTTAACACCTTTTGTAAACTTTATTGTATTTTATTTTCTTTAAAAGTACACTTTAGACAGTGTCCGGTCGCATAAAATGTCACTTAGTAATTTACTTTTTTTCCTTTTAAGACTGGTCATATCTATTTAAAGACAATTAAATAAAGACATAGATTAGTCTAATTTAAATTACAAAGACAAAATGTCATGATCTACACCCTCTATGTCAATTTGAAGAGAACTGACTTAATTTAGTTAGTTGAAAATCTAGCAAAATGCAACTGATTTTTAAGTGTGACCATTTAGGTAGAAATACAAAGATGTCTTGCAAAGCTACAGCCTTCTTTTTGTATTCTGTACCTCACAAGCAGCCCACGCACACTGTTTGCTTTGCTGAGTTGTAACGGTGGGGTTTCCGCTTTGAAATGGTTGGAGATGAAGATGTAAACAACTAATCAGACTACAGGCTACAAAATATTGTCTGACATCAAGTATGCTACTGCCTCGAGTAGAAACCCTTGGAGTCACAAAAAAAAAGGAAAAAAAAGCTGACAAGTGCGGACTTTACTGAAAAGCCTTTGGAGTGTGATTTTGATTTAATGTGGCTAAGCACTGTTTTTGTTCACCCACGAAGCCTCCTTCATTTTGCTAATTGATTACTGAAGCCCGGCTACTGTCAGCTCCTGTTTTCTCACCAGTGCTGATGCTAATCCTCAGTACTAAAGCCCTCACACGAACCACGACCAATCAGTCGACCACCACACACACATACTAGACCCAGTGCTGTGTTTAAACTCATAATATGAGTATTTGACACTTTAGAAAGAAATACGTTTTGATTTAAAATAAGCAATAAAATTGTTAGCCTGTTGGCTAATCGCTTTGTTCGCATGTTTTGCTGAACACGTGCTAGTGGGGATTACACTTTTTTTGTTTCTGTGAGACTTGTTAAGCGAGTAAGTGGTAGATCGTTCACTGTGGTATAGTTTCTGCAACTCACCACTAGGGAGAGCTGGATGATCAATGTTTGTAAAATCACATCACAAGTCCTGACACATGCGGTCGGTTAGACAGTTGAAAGGGTTAACATTTCATTCCGTTTCCAGAACGCTTACAAAATGTGATTTTAGAATCACTGGTTATTATTTCTCAAAACTGTTTTGTATTGTTTTATTATTTAAAGTCACAATGCTTAAGTACCAGAATACTGTAAGTGCTCAGAAAGGTTGAATAATGCAGTAATTGCAGTTTTTTTTCTGTATAATACTGGCTTTTTTAGTAAAAGAAATATAATGGAAATAAGGTGTCTAGCCTTTTGTGCTTAGCTCTTAATTCAGGCTCTGGCATTTAGAGGACAGTACTGTCTAATTGCTCTATTAGGCATAATGCCCTTGAGTGGAGGCCATGGCTGCTAATTGAGACTTTTCAATAGACAAGAAATACAGAGTATTGCACAACTGATGGTTTTTGACAATAAACCAATTATGGATGTTGCTGGGGTACAGAAAAGGGAGTAGTGTGGTTGGTTAGATGGGAAAATCATCTCTTCTGTTTGACCTTTAGGCCTCAAAGATCTCCTGAATCCAAAATAACAGGCTAACAGTCTGAGCTCCTTTTGATTACGTGAGAATCTCTTGCAAGTTGACTCTCTGTCTTCCTTATTTTTGACTTTAACACTATAAAATCTCTTATTTTTAGGGTACTAGAGTTATACCTTTCAGCACCCACACTCAGCAGGAAGTAAAGTGCTTATGAGTATGAGCAGGATGGTAAATGAAGCAGCGTATATTCAGTGGATTTAAAGGGTAAAGGGCATTAACAGCAAAGAACAAGTTTCGAATGAGATTTTTTAAAAAACATCTTCTGGTTTGACAGATTAAATGCAATATTAGCAGGACAGACATTTTTAGAGGAAATATGTCTTTTTGTCTTTCTGGTCTGGTCTTCTCCCAATAACCCTGTTGTAAATTAAACCCAAAACAATCTGTAACAATCATACTCAAGTGCGCACTGTCAGCCTATGGATCAGAACAGACTCTCTTTGTCAGTGTATTGATGATCACTGAGCTGTGGAGTCCTGGCTGATGAATTTGGCTCAGTATTTCCATGCCCTGATTTTTCCCTCTGCTTGCAGAACACAAACTCCTAGTTTTCCCATGTTCCTTTACATGGAGGCCATCCAGAATATAACAGCACTTTGAGAGTTTTCTGAAACCTTCATAATGTTGGCTAAAGTTTTGAAAGCATAGAATGTATGCTACTGTTTAAAACTTTGGGGTCAGTAAGATCATTGTTATAGTTTGTTTTATTGTTTTGTTTTGACAGAAAATATATTTGTTCGTTTTTACAGCAAGGATGCATTAAATCGATCAAAAGTGACAATGAAGGTGTTACAAAGGTTTATGGTGTTACAAACAGTGTTGGGGGTAATGCATCACAAGAAATGTGAGCTACATAATTACTTATATATAACGCATTAATTTACAGTAAAATATATGCGCTGCTTTTTCAAAACAGTAACTATTGATTGACTGACAGCTCAGGATCAGGACAAGGTGCAGAGGTCTTGTGTGTGTGCCGTGTAAACATTGTTAATGTAGTGTAATGTGTGAATTTTTTAGGAACATTTTCTGTTCTCGCTCACACAAAAACAGATTCAGTGTTTTTAAAAATTAATAAAAGCTATGAAAAGCAAACTCTTTTTATTAACCTTTGCTGTCTTTGCTGCTGGCCTTCAATGATCCAATTTAAAAATACTAATAAGCTAAAATGACTTTAGATAAACCTAACATTTGTTTTTTTTTTTTTTTTTTTTTTTTTGTGAAAGTGCTGAACTTTTCTTCTATTGCTATTTCTATACCTATTGTTCATGCATTCCAGAAAGGATTGTTTGAGCATTTTGAATTCCTTCAGCCTGAGGCTTATTCGTTTCATTTTTGTTGTAAAAGTACTTTTATATCTGCCAAAAATAGCAAAAAGCAACTTCAGGACCAGATAAGATAAAGTAACACAAGGCATTACTTTCCAAAAAAGTAAGCAGCACAATTAGTTTCTTGGGAATAACAGTATATTGTGATGCATTACTTTTAATAGTAACTTTGCACAGATTACAAAAGATCTCTGTTTCAAAAAATGCTGCTCAGTTAAACTTGCTCTGCATCAAATGATCCTGAAAAAAAACGTATCATGGTTATAAAAATACTTTAAAAATTTACAACAAAATACAACCAGCATCCATATGAGTTCTTATGGAAAAGTGCTGCTAAGTGTGTCTTTACTTGCGCCGTATGTGCTTTATAAACTGAGAAAGAAAAACATTTAGTTTTCATAGCTTCATAGCTGCACACCGTAAAATCTTCACTTTTTTTGCAAACAAACCACATTGCCATGGGCTGAATCTTTGTCAGAGGTGGTAATTGGTGGAGAGGATTTAAGGAGGGTGCTGAGGCGGGGGTCAAAGGCTGTGCATTCTCCCCTCTGTGTGTGCTCGACAATCCCATTATGATGGAGTAGAGGATCGGACATTTGGCTGCCCCGCTGAATACCAAAGTCTGCGTGGTGCGTGGGGTACAGAGGGGGTCCCAGGGGGTACAGAGAGGAGACGTGCGGGAGGAGCGACATAGCGTGCTCTGGCCGTATTGCAACTGTGGACCACGTACACTTATCTACCTCGCTCAGCCAAGCAGCATGGCGGCCCCGGTGCTGCCGCTGACCTGTCTGGTGCTCCTGAGCCTGGTCAGTCTCTCCTCCCAGATCCAGTGGTTCAGGTTTCTGTGGGTCCCAGAGACGACCTCACCAGCTCCTTCTGCCACTACACCTGCACCCACCACTGCAGCACCGGAGGAGAGCACAGCCCCTGTCTTCCCAGCCTCCCCTCCTCTGCCCACAGAGGGATCGAGCGAAGCCAGAGCTAAGAAACCTCTCAGAATGTGGAAGAGTGGTGAGTGTCGCTCAGAATGAGGAATGAGGGAAAATAGGAAGTTTTGAATCTAAAGTAGTGGCCGAAGAAAATTGCCATCACAGATATAAATAGCATTTTAAAATATGTTGTAAAAGAAAACTGTTGTCTTTAATTCAAAGAGTAAATAGTAATGTATTTTTGATCAAATAAATGCAGTTTTTGTGAGTTTGCAAAAACATTGCTTAAAAAACACTAGGAAAATGAGAGTCACATGATCTTTCAGAAATCAAATATGCTGATTTGATGCTGTCAGGGTTGAAACGACTGCACTGCTGAAGCGTTATTGTTAAAACATTTTGTTAACAGCATGTAATTGAAATATGTTTTTTAATAGTGTAAATGTCTATACAGTCTTTAGTAACTTTTTACTTCCTTATTTACTTGTCCACTAACTGTCATGTTGTCATGTTATGTTATGCTATGTTATGTTTTAGCATGAGTATAACATCAATCTCATTAATTATTCATGCCCCAGTGCATGATGGGAACACCAGTATCAGAAAAGTTAAGTAGGTCATACTTAATTTTAACATTTATTTTTAGCCTTTAACTTCTACAAGCTTAAATTTAGTACCAATATAGAATTTATTTACATTTTTTCATTTTCTTTTTTATTATTGACTTCTTATTATATGACTTACTTTTCATATAGTAATCACTTTTGTTTTTCTGTAGCATTTACTACCAGAATTGTTTTTATCAGTAAGTATTTGCAGTCAGCAGGACGTTTAAACTGCACTATAGTGGACTGTGGAAATTAACGTTGCTATATATTTTTCCTGCAGGACGTAAGATGTGTTTAATTACCGTCTTATTAGTTTTAACTCATCCAAATGTCGTTTGGGTATAGCTATGTGTTTGGACCATTACTGAGATTATGGTCTACCCATGAGTCTGGCAGATATTAAAGTGCAGCTTAACTCTTAATGTTTTCTAATTGTGCTATGCCGTTGTGTGAAAGAGATCAGCCTGGCGGTGTTCAGTAAGCCCACTTTTCTCTGAGAAAAACACTAAATCCCTATCACATGATATTATATTAATAGGATTAGAAGCAGGAGGTTTTGGGGAAATTGGGGTCGCTGATGGAGCATCAATTGCAGGTCCACCTGCTGATTACAGGCAGAAAGATTATGAAATGAACCCTGGGGTCTAAACGTGTTTCTTAATTAATATCTCATTCATCCCATGACTTCATGCAGTCGCTGAAGCACTTGTCTCTTCAATGCATTGGAATGTAATAGAAGTGTAATTTGAGATCTCATAATATAATTTTTCTAATGTATCAACTGGAGGAGATGTATTATGCACTTATGCACTTTTACTGTTTGTCACTTTGTGATGTTTGAATGCGTATACTGTAGTATTTTTTTTCCTTTAATTTTGCTTTGCACCACTGTGTATTTTCAGCACAAATTTCTGTGACCTGTAATTAGTTTTATATGAATACAGTCTTCTCTCTGCTGTACTGAATGCTTAGCTGAGTTATGAAACTCTTTGTTGTCAGACAGACAGAGAATTTGCTAGAAGCCCTGCAGCCTTGTAGAGCGGTTTATTTGGCATTTTACCTCATTATTATCATTATGACTCAAGTCAGATTGAAACAGCGAACATTTCACAATGTTGTCAATCTGCAGAGCCTTTGGCAATGACCCGGCATGAACTAATGACAATGTTTTACTGTCTTCCTAGAAATACTATATGGAATTGCAGAAAAAGAATGCAAAAGATACATTACTTGATTTTAGCTCTATTTCAAAATCTTTGCAAAGAGGCAACACCTTGTTATTTTTATAGTTTTAACTTTCAGAACAGACTCCAAACAAAACATCAACAATAACAAAGAAAAAAATTATACAATAATGCTAATAGAATTATGTAGAAAAGCAAAAAAACAAAGAAGCATTCAATAGAGGGGAAGGATAACACACTAATGCCTGCATTGCTGGTCAGAGTCAACATTATGTTGTTCCAAATTGATTTATAGTTTCCAATATTTTAGATCTGTATACATGTCTTTCCGTGTGCAATATTCCGGTAAGACGTGTCAACCAGGTCTTGAACTAGAGTGCAGTGTGTGATTTGGTAATAGTATGGTTGCAGACACATTGTAATCTAACAGAGAAACAGAATACACTAATAATGGAATTTCTGGATCAGATGTGAAAACACAACCGTACATGTCTGAGAATCACACCAAAGATCATAAAGTTTTGGTCATGTCCAAATAAGATGAGTCAGAGAGCTTTCTGCAGATTTACACCTGTCACAAATAGGAGAGATAGTAGAAAAAAATTATCTGCAATTTAGATTTTGAATAGTGCAGTCATGCATTACCTTAAACTGAATTAATTGGTGCCTAGAATTAATGGAGAACGATCGAATCCCACTGAGGCTCTACTTCCATAAATCAGCCTCAATTTGTATGCCCAGTTCCTCTTCTCAAGTACTTTTCAAAAATATCTGTAGAATAACTTATTCCTTGAGAAAATACATTTACAAAATCTGAAACCAGCTTGGAATCAGATGAGCCCAGCAGTAGCCTATAAATTCAAACATTCAAAATTGCATGGTTTTCAAACCTGTTTTTGTTACAGTTTATTATAAAATGGAATGAAACAGTTTAATGAAAAATCAGTGAAAAAATTAAATGGTAATTTTATAAAATCTGTCTAACTCATATTCCAAAAAATTATGTTTTCTGAAGACGGTTTTATATTAAATTTCTTTATCTTTTCAGAAGTCTTGCAATGTAGATCATTCAAATGGACTATTTTAATATTCCTTTAAGATGGAAAGAGAGCAACAGACACAGTCAGAATTAGTCCTTTTGTGTTCCATGAAGAAAGCAAATTATATTAGTTTGCCTTGTCTTTTCGGAGCACTGCTTTTTCATTAAACATGAATTGAAACAATGGATTATTTATTTTTTATATACATGAAAGAATCTGTGAGTGAAGAACCCTGTTTCTGATCTTTAAAGCAGCACTTTTGTCTTGTTCAACATTTTTTAGACTGTATGCTTATGTAGGAGAAACAGAAGTTTTATAAATAAGAGATTATGGGACTTTATATTGTTCTTCATTTTAGTGATTCTCCTGTTGCTGGGTGTTTTATTTCAGAGCGAGGGTCCAAGGGTCACCTAGTCCTGACTGATCTAGTTGGTGTTCCTCTTCCTCCATCTGTGTCCTTCATCACTGGCTACGAGGGTTCCCTGCTTACAGTTTTGGGCCTAACGCTAATGTAGGTCGACTGACCCAATCCTTTGTTCCTGAGCCCTTCTTCATGGATTTTGCCATTATTGTCACCGTCAAGCCCTCCAACTCTCGAGGAGGGGTCCTGTTCGCCATCACAGATCCTTCTCAGAGGATCGTCCACCTGGGCTTGGCCCTGACACCCTTGGAGGATAAGACCCAGAGGATTGTACTGTATTACAGTGAGCCAGAGCTCGCAGAGACCATGGAGGTGGCTTCCTTTAAAGTGCCTGATATGACACAGCAGTGGAACCGCTTCACGCTGACGGTCGAGCACGAGGAGGTTCGGCTCTACATGGATTGCGAGGAGTACCACAGCGCCCCCCTGAAGAGAAGCCAGCAGCCCCTTAGCTTTAAGCAAGGCTCAAGGTATCTTCGTGGCAAATCACGGGCAGTACTGGCCTGGACAAATTTGTGGTAGGTCACCATTTAATATTTTTTCAGATCTCAGAAACTTTTTTCTGATGAGCTTTATAACAAACGCCTCACAAAACAGAATGGTATGTAGAAGAAGAGCTTTTGCTTTGCCTTTGCTTTCAAGTCATGACGTTTATTGACGTGTGCCTGGGGCTTCGAACATATGTACCTTTGGTAAATTGACTGGCTCACATTGAAATTCATTTTATCGTTTTATCATTTATCATCGATCCATGATTAAAAGTTGCTCAAGGTTGTTCACAGCTACCTGGAGCAAAGTAAGAGTTCAAAAAAGGCGATGTGCTTTCATTCTGGTAATGTTTACTGTGATGATAAACTGTCATGGATGGAATACTGACATGGCATTTTAATATTATTTGATATTGAATAACGTATGCATTCTTATTTTCCCAGGTTTTCATGCTTAGATTACCTTCGCTATAACTCATGTTAAATGTACATTTCTCGTACTATACATTGTAATGTTGTGAAGCCTAAATTCACTTTTAGATTTTATTGTATATTTGTTGAATGTTATATTTTATTTAGACAAAATGACATAGACTTTTCATATTGTATCGTCTTTTTTTTTAATCAAAGCTCATTTTTGACATATGTGACCACAAAACCATTCTTAAGTCTCTGGGCTTAATTTGTAGCAATAGCCAAAAATACATTGCATTGGTCAAAACTATCGATTTTGCTTTTATCCCTAAAATCATTAGGATATTAAGTTGAAAGTTTCCTACTGTAAATATATTAAAATTATAATTTTTTTATTAGTGATATACATTGCTAAGAACTTAATTTGGACAAATTTAAATGTGATTTTCTCAGCATTTAGATTTTTTACGCCTATATTTCCATATTTTCAAGTAGTTGACTAATTTCAGCCAATTATTGGAGCATACAAATGATTAAAATATTTTATTTAATAAAAAATGATTAGGTAAAACAGTATCCTAAACATTAGTCAGACCACATTTACATTCTCGACACTCAACATAATAAAATGGTTGGGTTTTTAAAGTTTTAATTTGACTTTGTCCTCTGCCACATATGAACAATTCCAGCTGAGGAGCTTTTGTCCCTCGTGTTGGTGTGTTGTGTTAAGGAGGTGTGTTGTCATGGAGAACACTTCAGGAAGGTCGAATCCTTTGTGATAAGTGGCATAATGCTAGATGGGCCTCCTTCAAGGAAAGAGAAGCAACTAACAATGAATCTCTCACATACTGTACAATTACAGAGAGAAATAATGCTACTTATAGACCTGACTAAAACCCCATAGGTCCCAGGTTCAGACTTGCAATTACTGTCGTATTCTCCTGTTATTTGCACAAGCCAGTTTTGTTGTTGAGCTTTTGTTGCTCAAGTCTCCCTTCAGAGGTGATGCTGATGAAATTTATTGTGTTAATATGTGTTATCTGTAACGGTTCTAATTGAGTTTTGCTTGTCATTGTTTTATGGTTGTTTGGACTAGGACGTTTCTTAATGCCTTTAATAATGAAAGTAGCTGATGGCCGTCATAAATCCCAGCTGTACCTGAATGAAAGTGTGGCTTAATGAACCCATTAAATCCTAATGAGTAAAGCAGGAGGTGCTTCAACAGAAAGCCTGCTGATAATTGCACAAAATTTATTACCTTCCCTTAAGCGTTTCTGGCACATCACTAAGCGCTGGAAGAGTTTGTGCTGCTGTACTCATGAACGCTGTCTACTGCTGTTAGAATGAAAACAACCGAACAGATCTCCTCCTGACAGTAGTTTACAGCTCCAGGCAGCACTTGTGTATGAACATGATTAACCACTTGGCATTCTGCAAATATACACAGCAATTTAGTAAACAAACAATATGATTTTGCATTAACCGGCCGAACAACAAAACCTTTTCTTCCTCTTACCTTGTCTTTCTTATTCCGTCAGGGGTCTATTCAACAGCTGGTAATAAAACCGGACCCTAGGGCGGCGGAAGAGCAGTGTGAGGAGGATGACCCCAGCGTGAGCGCTTTTCATTACTCTCTCGACCCTGTTTGTGTGATTTGTCTTGTAGTATAATTACACTGTTTACGCTGTTTTATTGATGCAAATTTGAGATAGCAAAATGCACGCTTGGGCATGGTTGTAGTATGGCTGGCACTCCTCTTGTGGTGGAGTTTATCGTGATGCTTTTTGCAGTTGCAGGCCTCCGGGGACAGAAGTGGTGATGGTGATTATGATGATGAAGAAGAACATGGGAGACATGAAGTGATGTTCGGTCAGACAAATGTAAGAGAAGACAAGGAAAAGGTTTACATTAAACCCTTACATGACATCTATTAACCCTAATAAAATTAATATTTCTATCAACAAGTTAGATGGTATTGCCATGTAAATGTGTTTAATTGTTTTAAAATGTGGCATTTATTAAAGCCATACATTATCCAGGACCGTTATACCTTTTACTGGTTATGTGTTATATGCCTTCAGAAAGAATTCGTTAAATTGATCAAAGGTGTTATACTGATACAAAAAAAATCTTTTGAATGTAGTTATTCATCAAAAATCATTAAACAAAAACAAAATCTACATTCACAAATGAATGAAAGAGGAAGATGAGCATTAATCATTGTCATATTTGTTTTGTCTTGTTATGTGCGTGTTTGTAGTCAATGTAATTATATCTTTATTGACGGTATGCTTTATTTATCTTTGCCAAACAGGAAGCGAAATGATTCATTCTCCCTCTAGGGAGTTGCGTTTAGTTCTATTCAGAGGAATCAAAGAGTTTAAATGTTCTCTCACAGAAACACATGATAGAAGAACACCATTTATGTATACACACTAATGCAAAAACATTGCCGTTTTAGTTTTCTCTTTAAATGTAAAGAGAGGACTTTTTTAATGCTAAAGGGATAGTTCACCCAAAAATGAAATGTATGTTTTGCTCGGAACAGATGTTTTTGTAGGATGCTCCATCTAATGAAAATGAATAGGAAGGAGTTGCTGAGCTCAAAAATATACACTAAATACAGCGTATAACACACTTAAGAAATATGACAGCTTTACATTAAAAATATATATATTCGAACATGGCTCTCTAAAACATGTAATGGAAGGGGTGGCATTAATACCATCAAGAGACATGAAACCCAGTTACAAAGCTGCTCTGATGTAATGCATTGCAATGCATGACAGGAGTGAACCAAGACGAATTATTTCCCAGCCAGGGATTCACCAATTTTTTATATATATTATTAAATGATAAAAATGATTAAAGTCTATTGCAAGAATGTAATGTGTAAGTTGTTGTGAAAATACATTACATTTATTTGTTAGCATAAATATCAGAGGGCACTTCAAGAAAAAAGAAATAGTTTATAGAAGTTCAGTTGACCAACAAGGTTGGAACCTGTGGTTTATTAATCACTCTCACGTGTTAAATCTCAGCTCAACCAGCTCAGATCAAGTTTGTCCTAACAATGGAAGACATGGGTCAGTTAGGAGTGGTAGCAATTTTTGGAAACCTGCCATTCAGTGTGGTGCCACTAATAACTTTAATGAAATAAAGTTTTTTAAACCATGCCAACAAATAATCTTAATAAATAGAATGAGATGTGTAGTTTACATTATTATAGCGAATATATTTTATAAGAATCAGTTGATGTATTATTGCTTGCAGGCACGTAGACCGACCTATCCTGTCCAAGCTCCGCCCACTGTGCTACCAGACATGGACGAAGGAGAGTTTTCAGGACATGTGACCCCTATAGATGAGAGGCTGCTTAGAGGTGAGAGGACACTTTAATTAAGATAAAATAATTACAATTAATACTATTATTAACGTTAATTGTCTAGATTATAGTATTTCAGCAAACTAATGTTAATATTGTTTGTTGATCCATTCAGGGACCTATAAAACAGATGAAACCGGGCAGAGTACAGGGGATGTAAGTATTAAACTTTATTTTCTGTTATAACAAAAAAATGAATTCTTATCTTTGAATGAACTGACTTCTGCTCTTACAGTGTGGTTAAAATGGCATTATAATACTGCCTACTCAAATAAAGATTTATAGTATCTCTTGAACTGTCTCAGGGTTCTGGCCAGGGCAAAAAGGGGGAGCGTGGAGAACCTGGATCTGCAGGCCCCGGGACCCCGGACCTCCAGGACCTTCTCTCCCACCCACACATTCAAGTCAGCCTGGACAGAGAGGCCCTCAAGGCCCAATGGGTCCACCAGGAAGACAAGGCAGACCAGGAAAAGATGGACAAGCTGTATGATCATTTCCTTATGATGATGAGACAGTATTGACAGTATTTTTTGACACTATGTCTAACCCTTTATCTTTAGTACTATATACCATTTAATGTCTTATAGATTGAGTGAAATCCAATTTTTTTAACCGCTTGTCTATGTTTTTCAGGGACGCAAAGGTGAAGAAGGAAAAACAGTGAGTAATAATTTGCTTGCATACGGACAGGTTTAAAATACTGGTATGTGTGCAGATGAAGGACAGCACATTCAGTACAGTGTCGCACAAAGTTCAATTGATACATCAGCGTTATTGTGCACAAATTACAATTGTTAACTGAATCATCCCTTTTAGAACTCAAAAAAGAGACTGTACTTACATTTTACTCCCTGTTTGTTAGGGATAGGTTTACAGGTATGTTCATTGTTACTTATAATAATTATTACCTAGTTGTTGTAATTACAATAAAAGTACATAGTATGCAGGCTACATGTACACGCAGAACAGGACTGAAATTACATTGATACCCAAAATGATCAGATGACACTCAAATAGAACAAACAGGTTCTTCTAGCATTAAATTTGAAGAAAAGTAAAGGCCCTGATATATTTCAAATAAAGTTCTTCTTCATTGTGAGTTTGAGGACAAAAAGACATTTGAAAAGGCTGAGTGACGGTATACTGTTTCCAAAATATTGTGACATTGTGGCGGGCTGTAGATTAATGTAAACTTGACTCTCAGCGCTATTAAATAGCCTACAAATTTGATAAAAACAATTAAATGTATACCTTTTAAATTAGATTTGAAAGAAAAATAACAGCAGCAGCATGGTGTAATATTTGCCTGCTACCTTTCCTTTCATTCTGTACATGGCTTTGAAAAACTTGCATCTGATGTCTCTCTGCATCACTCTGGGACAGTGACACAAGCTTTGGTGTAATTTATTAGCTTTCGCTGAATTTTTAAAGTCTCTCTGACAGCGATCATACAGGTGTGGATATATCTGTGGCAGCTCAGCTATATAGTGACTTGGAGATGCCTGACCGCATCACAGAAGGTGGAGTTTCAGAACACGTAACCGTCTCGGACCAATGGTATCTCAAAGGTGTTTTGGTATCTCAAACGCACTCCTAGAAAGTTTGCTATGGTGAGCTGATTGAAACCTCCAAAATAAACTTGAAAACAAAATTTCTTTCATTTTGATTGAAGTATATCAGGGCCTTAAGACTTCCTGTGATGTGTGAACCAAATAAAATTTAATTTGTATTTTTTTAAAAACTTGATAGTTTCAAATCGAACAATTTGTTGTTCACATCCCATTTATGTCTAATTTGCTGAATTTGAGTTTAATCCACATTATTTAAGAGCAGACATGGCCTTTTTTTAACTTGAATGTGCTTCCAGAGTCAGCCACTTCCAGTTATTTTAGATGTGCAAAAATAGTCTTGATGCTTAATGTGTCAAACAGGTATTTGTTATATTTTGTTAACACACTGGTTTGTTGCATGTTACTGCACTTGTTATTTACTTTCAAGTTGAAATTAAAGAGGATTGAATGTAATAGAATTTCATGGCTTCATCTGTCTCTACATCTTAATAGAATGTCTCTTTAATGCAGGGGCAGAGAGGACCTCCAGGACTTCCAGGATTACCTGGAGAATCTGGAGTCAAAGGAGAAAAGGTGAGGGCTAATGCAGCTGATCTGCCTCCCAAACGTGTGATTATCCACGATGCCCCAGTATAGCCAGAACACCTGGTCTGTTGTGTTGCTGTTTTTTCAAGCTCGTATTTCATCTTAACTCTTTTAGGGTGATACTGGGGTTGGTCTGCCTGGTCCACCAGGACTTCCCGGACCACCAGGGTCATCCAAACCAATTAAAGTTCCAGTAAGTATGTTGCACAAACTGTTTGGCCCTAAGTGTTACTTCATGTTGGGCGGAAAATGCATTTGTTTCCAAAGCATGAGATGTGTAACTTCACTGCTTGGCGTCTGTAAATCTGATGCATTAAGTCAAGTCACCTTTATTTAAATGGCAATTTATACAATACAGACGGTTACAAAGCAGCTTTATAAAAGGACAATGACAGGACTGATGTTGCAAAATGAATCAAATTTGAGATAAATTCAAATTCTGCTGTAAAGCATCTCTAAAAAAAAAGATAATAGTCTTTTTATTAAACTTGTTTGAGTTCAATATTGGTTCAATTCAATAACAGTGTGAACTTAAATTGTCCATGCTGTGCATTCTGTTTATTAAGAAAATCTCTACATTTTAAAAACAGTATGGATTTGATGCCCTCGGCTCTGGATTTGAAGATGTCGACATTGATACAGAACGTCTTAGAGTGAGTAAATCTGCCCATGTTTTGACAATATTCTTACAGTACATACTGTACTTATTAGAATTTAACACTCAGGTTGTCACTGTATCTCACTGCAAATGATAATTTCACATTCTAGGGTCCACCTGGTCCTCCGGGGCCTCCAGGGAAACCTGGCCCACCTGGTCCCAATGGCCCCTTAGGAGCTTTGCTGCCTGGACCACCAGGCACTCCTGGCAAGGATGGGAGAGTTGGGCAACCTGGACTTCGTGTGAGTATGCTCTCTCTTCAGCTTAATCAGCTGCTGAAGAGAGGCTCAGTTTACATTTCATTACAATTCAGATCTCATCTGCTTCTCCTATTGGCCCTGTCATTTTATATGATACATATGATGTCTAATGCACTCAGACAACATGAAATGAAGCCAAGTAAAATAATAAGTAACTCAGAGCAGCAGATATATTACTCATTGACAATTCCTTCATTTCCCAGTGTTGCTAAGTGATGGTTGTATCACGACTTTTGTCTGATTCATGTTGTCTTCTTTCCTTCTCTTGATTGCCCAGCTATTTGAGGACTGGTTTAGTGGGTCTGGCACTGACTCTGGGTTTGGCTCAGGTTTTGGTAAAGAACAGGATTTCCTTGGTTCATTAAGGTCACTGAACCAGTAGGTTGGAAAAGACAGCATCTTCTCTCCAACAATATCTGCTTGTCCAAATTTTCCTGAATGCAAACTGAGATTTGAATTAGTTTACATTTTTGCATGTATTTTCTCCAGTCAAACACTTGCTATGGCTTTACATCATACTTTACTCCTTACATATAGACATATAGAGAGATACTTTAGAAGCTGTAAGATATGTGGTTCAGTTTATGTGGGAGTAAGATTTAATTGTAAAGGATTAATGAGGTATACAAACAGACATCAAAGGCATTTCTCAATAAAACCGTAGCATTTGTTGTGCAGTGTGAAAGAAAAGTAACAGTACGGGTTGAAAGGTGATGAACACACAGGTTGCATTTCAGGACAGCTTGAAACTATGCTTCCCCTTTCCGAATGTTGGAGAAAATCTGTCTTTTTATTTTAAACTGTCTGCTTGTACTAACAGCAATGGCCATTTTAATATTATGTTGAGACACAACATAATTATATACTATTATTAGGCAAAATAATGTGAACACCTGTTAGTATAGGGGTTAATATATTTTTATATTTCTTATAAATATATTTTATTTTTAACAATTATAATTATAATTATAATTATAAATAATTTAGTTTTTTTTTCTTTTCCTTGTTTTTTTTTAGTTTGTATCTCAATTTGTTCGACAATTTCTTATAAAGGCCAGGGGTGAAATTGACTTTTCAGCTTGTTTAGCTAGACTTAGTCCATTTGTTTGGTGATTATGACAAAAAGATTGCATCGTGAAGAAGAAAAGTGGGTGAAAATTTTGTGTAAATTTAAAGAAACTTTCCACAACTTCACAAAGACAACATCCAAAGAGTTGCAATTGCTAAAACTTTAATCACAGATACCTATGCGAAAATCTGCTCTGGCCAGGACTTGACTTTTATCAGTCTTTTAAGAGCTGTTTAAGAAAGAAAAGTGAGAAGCCATCATTCAGGATCTCTAAAGCAAGTGACAGATGTTTTTATAGACAATATTCAGCTAGAACCTATTTCACTAAAGGTGTTAAAATAATCAAATAGTGTCTATTTCCCAGATGTTCACATCACTTTGTCCAACCTCTGTATATAAACATATCAAAACAAAATGACATTATTTTTTTTTACTATTTTTAATATAATTTGTTTGTATAGATGCTGACTTTTATAATGTGTTATTATAATGTGGTATTAAAACATGTCATAACCAGGTGTTTTAACATGTTTGACCTTTAAAGGGGCTTCCTGGTCCGGATGGCTTAACTGGACAACAGGGTCCCAAGGGAGCAAAGGTATAAAAATGGTGTCATCTTGAAGAAAGATCTTACTCAGTTTAATATAAAAATGTATTGTTATAAATGTGGACTTTCTTTCACAGGGTGAACAAGGAATGAGAGGACCCTCTGGACCAAAGGTATCATGTTTATAACTGCACGTTTATAATGCATTAAGGTGGAGTCACATTTAACAGTGCTTGATTCAATTTTTATTTATTTCAAAAAATTTTAATTTGAATAGAAATCTGTGGAGCAGGAATCTATGGGGATCATTGAATAAGGAATTTCATATAGAATTTGGTAACAGGTTCAAGTTGCTAATGCAAATTATGTCTTTTTGTTTCATTCTTCTTTTTAAGGGTGAAAATGGTAACTCTGGCCTTACTGGTCCTATGGGACCGAGGGGTGTACCTGGACCACCTGGCATTCCTGGGCCTCCTGGGCCTCCTGGCCCACCAGGACCTTTAAGCAATAACGTCATGATGGACACTATGAAGGTTTGAAAAATCCTAACTGATAGTCATCAAATTAACAATCGATATCGCCAAAGTATTTTTCTGTTTTTAGAGACTCATTGGTGTCCAACCATGTGGTCAATAACATGCTACTGGTTCATCTAAAACATAATGGCACATGGATGCTCAGATCTCAAATGTTTCTTAAAACCTATAAATAAATACAGGTCAGGGTAGTCCAGGCTTATATTTCCTGTACTTATGGGATGATTAATGGAAAATGTGCGCCACATCGAAGGCCAAAGCAAAACAGGCTAAATTCACATGACATGAACAGGACAAGGGTCACATTCAAGTGTTTCAATTTATTCTTGGTTAGGAAATTCTTATCATTTTAAACATAGATTTGTAAATCAAAACCTTAAAAGAGCTGTATTGGTTATGAGATAATATCTATTCTTTGAGGTAGAAACTCACTTTTCAGGGTCACCACACCATTTCATCCATTCAGAGCCTTAATCATCTGAGTGGGTCTTGCTTCTATACTCATTAGCCCAAGGACATGGATGTTTTATTTTGACAGGATTTGGAGGGTTCTGGTGAAAGCGGATTGTTTCTCGGACGTGGAATTTCAAAAGGCTATCATGTAAGTGCACAAAAGCATCACTATTATGTCATCTTCAAATTTTATTCATATAAATTTCATGTTATGAATTGCATGTGCACTGCATGCTACATCGGCCGGAGTTCATTTTCTTTGTGCACAAAAAATGTGTTTGTTGAATAGACCTAATCTTTTTTTAAGGGGCCTCCTGGTCTACCTGGCCCACCAGGACCTCAGGTATGTTTATGCTCAAAATATTAAGTATGGATTTTATTATTTTATTATTTTATTATCAAAATAAAATTAATTTATCTACTTATATATTCATTAATTAATTGGTTAGGTTTTTTTTTTATTCATTCATTTATAAATTCATTCCAGTATAATGTTTTGGTGTTTGTGGGTAAATAAAAATATATTTTATTAATATGACTGTTCTGTTTTCTTTGTGTAGGGACTTCCTGGTGCAGATGGAGCCCTGGTTTGTCTGTAAAGGTATGTTACATTATATTAAAGTCACACCACATCGCT
This sequence comes from Puntigrus tetrazona, assembly GCF_018831695.1. Classification (NCBI taxonomy): domain Eukaryota; kingdom Metazoa; phylum Chordata; class Actinopteri; order Cypriniformes; family Cyprinidae; genus Puntigrus; species Puntigrus tetrazona. The sequence goes on along the minus strand of NC_056700.1, from coordinate 10,875,140 downwards.
ACATATAAATAGCTTCTAAACTCAGATGAGTTTTATTTCACAAAAGCCCTATTCAGACAGTAGTTGTTTGTCACGCCGATGTCTGTAAAAAAACCTGACTGGCTCCTCAATCATAAAATCCATGTGGATGAAGGTAACTTCATGTTCTAGGTGTAAGTATGTGATTCCACAGACCCAGAAATGCTCTTCTCAACTGATCAGTCACATTAATAATAGTACAATGACATCAAATTTAAGTATCACTTATTTAAATATCCTATTTTAATATAGGCAGGAGGATACACTGTGATGCATTTCAATCTCAAAATTAAGCTGTATTTTTAAAAATGTAGAAATTTGTAAAAATGCATTAATGCATCCTATTATTTATGTAAGTCCTGGCTACTTGGCTTATATACTGTATGTAAAGTATTTTAAAAATAATAATAATAAGTACATTTTTAATGGAAAAAGATTAAAAAAAGATATGGAAGATAACATGAAAATAATAATAATCCAGAAAAATATATATTTACTTTGAACAGAATCCACTACATATCTGTTGTTATGTTAATAAATGCCTATTTCAAAAGTGGTTTACAGTATTTTCATTTGAAAGGGTGAGCGGATTTCACCAAGTACGTTTAACAACATTCCAATCAACCAATCGGATCTGAGGGATTATTTTTCTGAAATGTAATTTTTAGGCTTATGATCAGGGTTAGGTGCTACTACACTCTTGTTAATAAGCTATCATTTATTAATGATTTTAGGAATATATTTTGGGTAGTGTTAGGTTTAGGGGTAGGGTTTGGGATAAGTCTATATTTTTGGTCAGTAATGTTGCAAAAAATGTTAATCTAGGATTATGTCTTTCTTGGCAAAATCATGGCAACTTACAAAATGACTTCTAGATTGCAATGAAAACAGTTACCATCTAAATATGGACGAATATGTTTCTGATCCATGCCGCTTCTCTATTCAGGGTGAACCAGGATCGCCGGGACAGGATGGAATACCAGGAATAGCTGGTTTACCAGGTGCCAGGGTCAGTCTTCTGTTTCTTGCATTTGTGGAGTACTCTGAAAATAGATTATAATGTATATGTGTCAAATGGTACAATTATTGAAATACTGAATAGTAAATAAGTATTCAAGCAAGCGATGTGTCAATTTTCAAAGTGTGCACATGAAAAAACTAAAAACTTTAGTAGCTGTGCCACAATTCATGTTTAATGTTTTTGAGGTTCTTACCATGTTGTAAACAGGGGCCAAAGGGGGACAAGGGAAGTCCAGGAGAGAAGGTATTATATTGTTTATCTAAGAATATTTTGAGCAGTTATGTGTAGTTATTGTTTATATTCTTCACACAAAGTGGTTAATAATGCATGATGCTATTCATCTCAAGCCAAAAGCTCACAGCATGCTTTTTGCTGTCTGAAAAAAAATTCACTTTGGGTGTAAAACATGCTGTAAATTGCTTTATTAATTGTGACTTAGGGTGAGCGAGGTCATGATGGACTGAGCATCACAGGGCCTCCCGGTCCCCCTGGCATGCCTGGGCCGACCATTAACATCCAGGATGTAAGTATAAAGACTGGTAACCTGTTTTGCTGCTATGTTTCGCTCGAGAGCCAAAAAAGATAACATTTTTTTTCCTCCAGCTCCTTCTTCATGATACTGCAGCCAAATTGAACCTCACTAAGATCAGAGGACCTCCAGGCCCCATGGTACGTAAAGCAGCTCACTGTTTTCCCCTCAAAAGCTTTTTAAGATGCAGCATGTTTAGCATGAATAGTACAAACGTCAGCTTTTAAACATAATTTTGTAAGAAATGTGTCCAGGAGCAATCGCAGCTCTAAGGATACAAAAATCTGCAAGATCTTTCCAACTCCTCACAGCACAATGCTGCTAAACGCCTGGCATTTCCACATGATCTGGAATGGGTTTGTTCTTTGATCATGCTTTGCATCTATGTCACTGCTGATGATATTTCGCTTGCTTCTCTGTGTGTGTGTGTGTGTGTGTGTGCTGTGCATGATGCAGGGCCCTGAAGGCTTGCCTGGCAGAGCAGGATTTCCTGTAAGAATGGCATTCAGTTTCTATCTGCTTTATACATTAAAAGTATTTCAACATGATATACTGACAATAAAGTTGTGAGCTTTCTTAGTGATCATATGGAGTTTCCTAAAAAAAAGATTATTTTAGTTTAGTCACTTCCCTCAAAAAAACTAAAGTTGCATCAATGCACTCACAATGGAAGGAATGGATGCTTTGGAGTATTAAAGAGCAGAAATGTGAATAATTATGAAATCTTCTGCATTGCATCCATTGTGAGCTGTAAAGATGGTTAACAGTGTTGTGGTGATGAAAAGTGGATAAAAAATGATTGGATAAACTAATTCCACTTTGCTAATTATCAGCATTTAAATCCATGATTATAGATTTTTTTTTAAAGAAGATTAGTAACAAATGTAAGTAACATTTTCTGTTAATCTGTTAATCTCAACGTATTCTTTTATATCTTATATGTTTTTGAGTAGAACTTTTAATGGGCTTAGTCTGGTGTTTGGGGTTATAAACTGGCAAACAAATCATTATAATGGTGGAAATAACTTGCTTTAATGTTGTAATACTCAGGGCCCAAGAGGACCAAAAGGTGAAATTGGGTTTCCTGGCATTCAAGGACCTCCAGGACTGAAGGTATGGTTATAAAACGTGATCATAAATAATTTGTTGCACATAATGCGGCCACATCATTGCCTTACGATTGACATGACAAATTTCCTAATGAGGTCTCATTTTATTTTCAAGTATTCATAAATCTAAGTTGCTGTCTTTTCCACTGTAATTTAGCTGTCACGTCTGATTGCTTACCATATAGGTGCTCTAAGCTGTTTTTGAATACCACACATAAAATGTTCTTACCAACTCAGAGATCATTGAAATAGGTCTCCTGAGGACTAACTCTGTGACACCCCAGAAACTCTTAACACTGCCAAGAAGAAGCCCACGCTCTCTTATGTGTTTAGGTTAGCAGAACCTAGTAGCTGAAATTGCTTACAGCACCTGAAGTAGATCATTTTACCAATTGCTCATATTATACTGGATTATAATATAACTATTTAGCAGGATTGCCATAAAGTAACATTTTATGGAATATCATTTGTTGTATTGTCTGATAGGGAGAAAGGGAGCCTGGCGTATCAATAGCTGCTGATGGATCTGTAATACCAGGCCTGAAAGGACCCAGAGGACCGAAGGGAATGAAGGTTGAACTATCTACTTTTGAGCTTTAACTTTTTGTTGTTCCTCGACACTGTTGGGCACATTACTTTAAAAAAGTCATTAGTTATAGTTACTAGTTACTACTCACAAATAGTAACTGAGTTACATTATTATTATTAAAGTAACTAATTACCAGGGAAAGTAAATATTCTGTTATTTAAAAACAATCTAATATGTCAAATAACTTGGATGTCCCCAATGTTAAATATGTTAAATGAATAAATGAACACTAAATAGAATGAATTATTATTATATAGCATTGTACATTACCGAACACTTTTTATGTTTTGTAGGACAATGTGAGAGACACCTATGAAATTCATTATTATTATAAACATTATCAACTCTCTATAGTTACCTTGGCAATAAAATCGTCATAGGAATTTTTTATAGCATTATAATATTATTTTGTTTTTAATTTAGCATTATAAGATGACTGCATATTTGTCATGTTGACTGAGCTTAGGACACGTGGTGGTGTTTAAGATATCATTTGTCTGCGTTTGCTTAACGCAGTAAGTCAAAACTCTACGTACATCACACTGCGTATGCAATAGTATTAGCCTATAATACTTTATTATAACTCTGCATTTTATTATCAGTAACGTTAACATCGTTGATTACTTGTTACGGGAAAAAGAATAACGCATTTAGTAACGCGTTTATTTCTAACGCTATTATTCCCATCACTGGTCCTCAATGGTCTGACATTGGCACTGCTGTACTTTGCAGGGAGACATCGGCCCCTCTGGATGGCCTGGGATTGTGGTAAGATGCATCTCTCAAACAAAAACTGAATCATGCATCCATAAATACAGCAACTGAAGAATATGTATGTTTTTCTTTGATCTTTAGGGGCCAATTGGACCACCTGGACAAAAAGGAGAATATGGACTTCCTGGTCGACCGGTAATTTTATTTGGTTTTGTTTTGTTTTGTTTTTTGTATGTTTATTTATACTCTCACCATCTCATAAAGGCCTATTTCCACTAATTCCTTGAAATTCTTTCAGGGCCGAGCTGGAATAGCTGGAAGGAAAGGGGACAAGGAGATTCTAGTGGTCCCCTGTAAGTGATTTTTTTCTTTGTGACATGATGCTTCCATTATGTTAAATCTAATTAAATAAAATGACTTCAATCTGTTATTAAAGGGTCCACGGGCCCACCTGGACCTCCAGGGCCACCAGGACGAGTAATTGGTCTCAATGGAGTAAGTTTGTCTTCTTATCAGATTTGCAGCGTATGGAAATTAAATATGTATGGCGCATCAAAGTGTGCTTTAACCTAAAATGCAATTTTCACAAAAGTCTTGAAATGATTCTGCTCTAAAGACAGTTTTCCCAGTTCCTCCTAGACCACACTGCAAAATACCAGTAAGTTAATGAGTGAAATTCTCTGATTAGTGGTTTGTCTTGGGGTGCGGTGCATGTTCTTCTGGCTCAGCTCCTCCCCCTAATACACTAGCCCCGCCTACTTTGCTTTCTGAGGTGTTTCTGGATTATTCCTGGGTTCATGGTCTTAAAAGCAGCATAGAACAGGGTTAGTTTTAAAAAATATCTCAATAAAATTTTTGTAAAGGGAATATTTTATTAGATTTTTTTATTATGATATATTTTGCAACTGAATAATGCCTGTGTTATGCTGTTATTTACAAATTCAGGAGTTTTTCTCCGTGGTTTTTAACCCAGTATTTCATCTCATCTCATCTGAGGCGCTCTCCTAAGCTCACTAAAGCATGTTGCATGAGCTCTAACATTTGTTGGGCTCAGCAGTGAATTCATGGTATTATGGGATTTTGAATGCTGTGTACATTTTGAAAATGTCACACTAACAAAACCGTTCACTCCTGAATATGCTGACATTAGCGGCATGGGTCCATATCCTTTTAATATTTCATATCATACAATATTTCCATCATCACTTCTGTTCTGTTCAAAATGTTGTCTAATTTGATACAAATAAAATGTTTGTCTTACAGGTCAACAACAACAATTCACAACAAGGTATATGCAGCAGATCTTAAATTTAGCAGTCTTTTGAGCTATTTTTTTATAATGATGTATTACATATTTAATGTGTTTTTGCATTTAAACAGGCAATGGAAGAGCGTCATTAGGAGTCAAAGGGGACAAGGGTGATGTGGGAAATCCTGGGTTGCCTGGAACTGCAGGTATGAAAAAAATGCTTTAAAAAATGTTTTAGGAAATTAACTATAATCGTGCATTGCATTTGTATATAATTGATTAAATTGCAAGGTACACAGTATAACAATCAACTGTATACCACTAATAAGAAGTACTTAGAAGTACAGTTGTCTGCCTTTAGAGGAGCTACAATTGGGAACATTTGTAGGGATTGTTGTAATAAAATGTTATATTAATGTATTGATTTTTTTCCCATAAACCTGTCCTTGTAATACAGATTAAAATGGGTCATTCTGGAAAAATCTGGCACATTTGACATAGATTTTTATGTATTAGTTTTAATTGAATAAATGAATGAATTCATATAAACAAATACAAAAAATAGGGTCACATTTTATATTAGGTGGCAAACTACTATATACTTATTGCGACCACACTGTATTGCAAACACTTTTGCCGCTATTGAGGTGGGAAATGGGTATGGTATGGACGGGTTTGGTGGTATGGGTTTACATAAATGAATTACAAATGTATTTACATAATGGTATTCAAAAATATGCATGTATGTAAACAATAAGTGCACTGTACCAAATGATTCATATAAATGTAAGTACACCTAATATAAGTGTCTATATGGCATTGACAGACTGTCCAATGACTAGACCTCAACAATGATCCTAATGGGGTTTTTTTTCTTCACAGTGCCTTTGTTTCCTCATAGTTATGAGGTAAGAACTTGTTCAGTATGTCAAATATCACGTGAAAAAATATCTTAAGTTTGTATAGATTCTATAATCACACTTAAATCTTAAGATGGACAACTTGCACATAATGCATGTAATGGTGCATTCATGCTGTGTCATAATTACCATAATTCCTACATGACAACTATGACATTCTACTTAGTCCTCCGACAATGTCATGAATTACGGTCAAAATAAATCAGTGTAATTTATTGGAAATATTAAATAGAAAAAAATCACTAAACTCAAGTTTGCAAGTTTACAAGTTGTAATTACAAGGATGTGAATGCTTTTTATTAGTCAGAATCGTATATTTATGTTCCAATAAGGCGTGAATGCATCATATGTGACAGGGTATTTAAACTGTTGTCTTGACAGCCTTTGAAAAAAAAAGCACAAAAAAGTTTCAAACAAATAATGATGATCAAATTTGACAAAGTAATAATAGTGATAATGAGTGATCAGAACAGCTACATTTCCTTAGTGTTGTAGTTGCCATTGCTGTTGCTGACAACATTGAGTTTTGTGTCTCTAAGGGCGCTAAAGGTGATATTGGCTACAGGGGCAAAAGGGAGAAAAGGGGATCCAGGTGTGCCTGGCCCACAGGGGCTGCCTGGGAGGACAGGCCTTGTGGTAAGTCATCTGAAAAAGACATTAGCTGAGACTATCTTTCATTTGATACAGTACATTTTGACTGAGTGGACGTCTGTCCTCTCTCATTCCATGACTAATGTGATGCTTTATGTTTTAGGGACCAAAGGGTGACTCAATTGTCGGTCCTCCTGGGGATACTGGTCCCTCTGGGCCTCCAGGACTGCCTGGTTATGGAATTCCAGGACCACAGGGGCCACCGGGACCTCCTGGACCACCAGGCGCTCCGTCTCCGTATGGCTCTGGTATCATCAAATTCCTTCTTTATCGTGACTTCAGAAAGAGAACTTTTCCAAACTTTAGATGACTAGCCGGGCACATTCTTTTTCTCCGGAGTCATTTTCAGTGACTTTATCGGGGCTTAAAACCTCTTATCAACTACTTAATAATGCACCAAAACTCTGTTTTACTTGTTTCTGTCTCAGCTGCAAGTCTTCCTGGTCCTCCAGGGCCACCTGGTGCTCCCGGCCATGGAAACCTTGTAAGTCAGATGGCACGAACCTCAGCGAGCTCATAAAAGATTAAATGCGCCTTGCGTTTTTTTTTATGCTTGTCTAGATTGTGACTGCTTTCTTGGCTTTCCCAGGTGATAACATATGAAAACAGTCAAGCCTTGATAAGAGAGACTGTTCAGACTGCAGAAGGGACTCTGGCATATGTTATAGACAAGAGTGAACTGTATTTCAGGGTGAGGGGCTGGAGGAAAGTTGAGGTATCTACTTTTCACATTCGTCCTTAAAAACAAGACTAAATAGAGAAACTTTGCTCTTTGTTGTCTGCTTATTCAAACATTTTCTGATGTGTAACTGTGTTGTTAGCTAGGAGGGCTAATCCAAGTTCGTGAGGAAAGTTCCTCACCTGATTTGTCACAAGGCCTGAGCAGACCCAGCGACCGCAGTGTACCTAGAGTTCATAGCCAGGTGGGTTATGCGTCATACATATACACTAGTCTGTGAATGTAGCTCTATTCAATTTTTTTTGAGATACCAATAAACTTTCTAATTTAGAATGAAATGATAATTATTACACAGATAACTAATACACAAACATTTGTACTTTTTACTTCATTTAAAGCTAATTTTTAGTTTATGCTTAGCTTAAGTACATTTTTCCATCTAATATTTATATTTCAACTTCATTTAATTTAACAAACATTTTTGTTTAGTAATAAGCATTCTATTTGTAATAAACATTCTTTACAGTAAGATGTTATTTGTTGTAAAATTTACGTTTTAAATTAGCTTAAAGAAATGAAATGAAAGGTCGAATGAAAGGTTCATCAAAGTTAGTATGAATAATTAAATACTAAATAAAGTACTGATAAATTATACAAAAGCTGTCATGGCCGATAACCTTGTGGCAGTGCGCTGGCATTTAGCGCCGTTGTTGCTTTGGGCTTCCCTGTTTCGAATCCCAACTTGAGACCTTTCTCAATTCCATACCCCTCTCTCCCACTTTGCTTCCTTCCTATCTGAATAAAGACATACGATCACCAAGAACAAATGAAAAAAAAATATACAAAATATCTAATATGGGCAGATAACCAATACGGTAGCGATTCCCAGTATGGTCTTAGAATCTTAACTCATCTACCATTTATCAAACCAAGAGAACTGTTATTAGTATTCTAGAATCAGTGACATTTCATTTATAATGTTGTATACTGTATTTTAATGTCTGATGTGAATATCGAATGGTCATTGCAGGAGTTGAAGAGCTTCCTGCCAGACTACCATGTTTTTCAACAGAACGCTCACTCAATGCCAGTGGTAAGGGTTGCTTAACCTTGTTGCTTTTTAAATAATTGATATGAAAAGGTGAGCGCTTTGACGTGACCTTCGGCCTTTGATCTTCTCAGTTACACCTGGTGGCACTCAATGCCCCGTTCACAGGGGACATGCACGGAATCCGAGGGGCAGATTATCAGTGTTACCAGCAAGCCCGTGCCAGGGGCCTGACATCCACTTACAGAGCTTTCCTCTCCTCTCACCTACAAGACCTTTCCAGCATCGTCAAGAAAGGGGACCGCTTCGGCCTGCCAGTGGTGAACCTCAAAGTATGTAACGGAGCGTTCTTGCAACAGTAGATTTTAATCAAGTGTGCTCTTATTACATGTAGTTTGCCTAAGTTTAGCGGTCTAAATTTAGCATCTTGTGTTTCCTCTCTAGGGAGATGTGCTCTTCGGCAGCTGGATGGCTATGTTCTCTGGTGACGGGGCTGTTTTTGATCCACTTACACCGATTTATTCCTTTGATGGACAAAATGTCATGACAGAGCAAGCTTGGTAAACATGTTTATTGAATTAATTTGTCTGCTAACCTTTTGAGTTTCTAGTTGCTGCAATATTTTGGATCCTAGGATATAACAACGTATAATCAAAGAATTTGTTAATCATAGACACCCTATTTTCTGAAAATTAAGTTCTAGGTCAAAATAACATTGGTGAAGAAAAAAAACGTTGGCGTATAAGTGAAATAATGTAATGTAAATGTAAAATAGCAGTAATAAAACAAAACATAAACAGTATAAACACTATAAACATTTAAGTCACATTTTTGTTATTTAGAAATAATGTAAAATAGTAGTAAATACAAGAAAAGCATTGCTAATCAGTGCTGTATTCCCTTCTGTGTGCTGTTTTTGTAGACACAAAGTAAAAAAATGTGACTTATATTCTGAAAACATGCATATGTACATTTCTACATATATTTAAACCTTTTGTGTTTCTAAATTAATATTATTTCTTATGAACAAAAGTGAATTACAAAAATTTTGTTACTATGGCTCAGGGCCTCAGAAGGCCGACTGGATATATATGATTAATGTTCAGAAAAATATTAATTTCTACATATATTTTAATCTTTCAGGTTATTTTAGTAATTTAGATTTAGATAGATTTTGTATATTATATTATGAATGAAAAGATTGTATACTATGGCTCAAGGCTTCAGAAACTGGAAAAATAGAAATATCTGCATTTGTCACGTGCATTTTAATCATTCAAGTTATCTAAACGTATATTATTTTTTATATTATAAACAAAAAATGAATGAATGAATTTTATATTATGGCTCTAAGCCATGTAAATTAATATTGTTTCTTATATTGTGAGCAAACGTAGGCATTATACAATATACTGTACATTCATACATATATATTTGAACCTTTTAGGTTAATCTAATTTAACATTTCTTATATTGTGATCAAACATGAATTAATAAATTGTATGTTATTATGACTCAAGGCCTCAGAAACTGGTGTGGCACGGCTCGAATACCGCAGGCATCCGAATGACAACTAGCTACTGTGAGGCCTGGCGGACCGGGGATATGGCGGTGACGGGACAGGCGTCTCTCCTGCAGACCGGCAGGCTGCTGGGACAACACTGCAGCGTAGCTGCTCAAACCACTTCATTGTGCTTTGCATTGAGAACAGCTACATCCAGAACCCTGGAAGGAACTAGAAAGCTGACAATTTTAAAGTAAAGTAATGCAGATGTAGGGAGCAGCGGTAGCTGGACTGCTGGGGGAAATATCCAATCTACTCTTTTATTAGGGAGAGAGCTCCTGCGAGAAGTTACAAGCCAGGAAAAAATGGCACTGCAATCATGTTTCACTTTTTCTCTAAGCATGATGTAAATATGTATAAATCACCCACTGATACTGTTCAAGCAACGACCCACCGTCTTCTATTAGAATACCAAAGAATACCTCAGCCAGGCAATTGTAGATGTATTTTATGAATTCACCGCATTACTCTGTGCCTTCTCAGATGACGTTAGCCCCTGCTCACAACGACTAATACAGAGTTTCTGTGTGGATTGGTAATGTATTAACTACAAATTTGAAACCACAAACATCGATAGAAAAAGATACTTATTTTTAATCAGATTAAATGGCAATATTTAGACATGAATATTTGGATATACCATATTCATATGAGAGAGTTTTGGAACTTGTTTAAATGCACTGTATTAATATTTTCTCGTTTCGTTTTCTTTTACACACTCACGGAGCTCCGGTTTTGTGAACTTGCATTTAAACTAGTATTTAAGAGAGGCGGTAAGTCTAATTTATAATGTAAAAGCAGCACATAAAACTAAAAAAGTACATACTTTAAATGGCATTCATTTTAAAAGCTGAAAGAGGCCACAACCACATTATAACTTTTCACTGTTTAATCTTTCTATGACATTTAGAAAGATAAAGTAGAAAGTAAGTAACAGTGTTGTTTATCTTCTAGTATGAAACAATAATAGAGAATTACCCTTTTCTTTTCATATTTGAATGGTGCTCAGTGAATAAATGTTTTGTTTTATAAGTGTGCTCGTCTTTTGTTATTATGGTTTAAAACAATAGACACACACACACACACACACATTCATATTTAGAAAGCATTATAAATTCTCTCTCTCTCTCTCTCTCTCTCTCTATATATATATATATATATATATAGATAGATAATTTCACTAATTCCATTCAAAAAGTGAAACTTGTATATTATATTCATTCTTTACACACAGACTGATATATTTCACATGTTCATTTTTTTTACATTTTGCTGATTATAACTGACAACTAATGAAAATCCCAATTTCAGTATATCAGAAAATTTGAATATATTGTATATAATAGTAAAATATAGAATTTTGTTCACAGAGCTCTGTGTGAAGCACATTAATAGAGAGGCGATGGGAAGGAAAAGATGTGGTAGAAAAAAGTGAACAAGCAATAAGGATAACTGCACCTTGGAGAGGATTGTGAAACAAAAGTGGACTCACAAATTCCCAAAGAGTGGACTGCAGCTGGAGTCAGTGCTTCAAGAAGCACAACGCACAGACGTATGCAAGATACAGGTTTCATGTCGCTGTCGCTATCCCTATGTCAAGCCACTCTTGCACAACAGACAGCGTCAGAAGCGCCTCGCCTGGGCTAAAGACAAAAGCACTGGACTGCTGCTGAGTTCTCCAAAATTATGTAAATTTAGCATTTCCTTTGGAAATCAGGGTCCCAGAGACTGAAGGAAGAGCAGGAGAGGCACAGAATCCACGTTTGCTTGAGCTCCAGTGTAAAGTTTCCACAGTCAGTGATGGTTTGGGTGTCATGTCATCTTCTGGTGTTGGTCCACGCGTTTTCAGGACATTTTTGTGCATTTTATGCTTCCTGCTGCTTTCAGATTTCATTTACAAACACACAGTGCCAAAGCTACCAGTACCTGCTTTAAGGACCACGGTATCCCTGTTCTTAACTGGCCAGCAAACTCGCCTGACCTTAACACCATAGAAAATCTGGGGTATTGTGAAGAGGAAGATGCAACGTGCCAGACCCAACAAAGCAGAAGAGCTGAAGGCCACCATCAGAGCAACCTTGGCTCTCATAACACCTGAGCAGTGCCACAGGCGCATTGCTGCAGTAACTCAGGCAAAAGGAGCCCCAACTAAGTAATGAGTGCCGTACATGCTCATACTTTTCATGTTCATACTTTTCAGTCGGCCAAGATTTCTAAAAATCCTTGTATTGGTCTGAATTTGGGATTTTCAGTTGTCAGTTATAATCATCAAAATGAAAAGAAATAAACATTTTAAATATATCAGTATGTGTGTAATGAATGAATATAATATTTCACTTTTTGACTGGAATTAGTGAAATAAATCTTTTGATGATATTCTAATTATATGACCAGCACCTTTTCTTTTCTCAAAGTAAATGGGATTATGTCCAACATTCAAACGTTTTTTTGTCTATAAGGTTAACTATTTCAAGGTTTTGAAAGAAATTTTGTTCACAAGGCTGAATGTATCTGATGAGAAATACAGTAAGAACGTGAAATATGGTTACAATTTAAAATAGCTGTTTTCTATTTGAATATATTTTAAAATGTAATATATTTCTGTGCTGGCAAAGCTGTATCAACAGCCATTACTTCAGTCTTCAGGGTCACATTATCTGCCACGACTCATTCTAACGAGGATTCTTTGATGAATAGACTGTTCAAAAGAACAGCATTTTTAATGGACATTTTTGTAACATTATATGTCTCTACTGACACGTTTGATCAATTTAAAGCTTAATAAATGTACTGATTTCTTTCAAAAACAAAATCTTATTGCCCCTACACTTTTGGTAATTATTAAGTCACAAGGGGGCAGAGTGGGGATGCATAAAGCAGGAAATGAGGTTGGGGGGAAAAAGCTAAATGTATAACGATATTAATACGATTAAAACAAAGCTTGGCACAGATAATATTTTAGTGTTACCTTTTGCAAAGGTGCACCTGAATACGACGTTTATCTAAAACGCATTTATCTTAACTTTCTAATAATCAAGCATCATTGGCATTACATGTCATTACCCGTTTTTTAAAAAATGAAGAAAAAAACAGACAGATGCATTTAGACTGTTTAATGCTGCATAGAGACACACTAAGTGCATTCATACAGAAAATATAATTGCATGATAAACGTGGAAACCAAAACCATCTAAGGGCTGTTTTTTTTTTTTTTTAATCCGCGTTATGTAAAATTACTGCAATGAGTACCTCATGGTCTCGCTGATCATAAGAACTACATTTGGGATGATCAGATCAATTTCCAAACAACATTCACAGGACGAATTCGCAGTAGTTTCGAGGCACAGCTGAACTCCCCTGCTGAACTGAGGCGGGGCAACGCGTGAACAATGTGGGCGGAGCATACGTATCCTCGCTGACCAATCAGAACGCTCTCTTTCTCGAAGCAAAGACCCGACTACTTGAATGTATGAGAAAAAAAACTGACCAGTCCTAAAGAATGATCTCTACCACGATGGACGTGGGAACGTTACTTAGCCGCTCGATTCTGCTGGCTTTGCTCGTATTCACGGCGACCCAGGAGGCGCGAGGTAAGTCGCGGGACTGTAACACTTCGTAGTTTGCCCTCGCCTACATTTCTCAAGTTTTATCCGTTTCCTTTTTTCAGAACGTTACCTAGGGGTATTCAAACATGGCGCAGGTCACAGTAAGGTGCGCTGGCACGAGTGTTTAGTGGTTTTCGTACCGTGACATCGGTCACATCCACAACAGTTAGTGAGCGTTGTTCTGACGGGGAGATGGAGTGGCTCGCGCATGCAATCGGAGCGCCGCGCGAGGTTTGGATATCGCGACACAGTATTTATTTACCATACTTCAAAGCTCCTGTAAATTTATAACAACCTCTAGATCAAATGTTCGGTCATCTGAAACTGTTGACGAGATGTGCTTTCATCAGCGAGCAGAGGTTTACCTTCAGCCAGTTTTTATTTCTGTTTCGCACGTGTTTTGTGGCGATAGATGTTTTCCATAATATGACATTTAAAAAAAAAACTCCCCGTCGACTCATTTATCATCTCTATTGGGTTCAGGGCACAGCCCAGACAGTATCTTAATAATTTCCTGTACGCTCGAGTGACATTCAAAGTCTGCCTTTCACGTCAAATTATGCAGACTGATTGGAAACCTGTTTTGCATGTTTTACATGTTTACTTGAGTTGTAATAACAGATTGGACTATTTCTGTACGTTATGAATATCGCAGGCTATTCTTAACAGACGGTACAAAACACCAGCTCTGGGATAGCCGATATCTCCCATCCATTATTTTTGATTAAGTAAATATACTGTGATTGAATGTCTATGCATGCAACAGTTTGCTTAATCAGAAGCGTTTCATAACAGTGCACGCTCACTAAACTGTTAAAGATGTCGTTGATACGAATGTATTACGTTTAAAGAACTACAGCGATGGTTTTGTGTACAACAACAACAACAACAACATGTCCCATTCGGATGCTTTTGTGATATATCATGCAGTTTGTATGTTGACCGGAAAAGCGGCGGCATTCCGTCACACAGACAAATGCTTTTTACGTTTTCCATTCAGACGTGCAGCCCAAAGAACAGCTTTCTTATTAAAAAGCATTCAGATTGTACCTTTAAATAGAAATTGAATTCTTGCTTGATGACATTTTACATTTGTGCGTTTACATTTTTGAATGCAGAGTGTCGCAAAAAGCTTGAAGGGCTTTGAAGGGAAAATGAAAATTAGCCCATTTCGTTCTCCCTCAAGGCATCCCGGGTGTATATGACATTCTTCTTTCAGACAAAGTCAATCGAAAGGATATTAAAAGTTAACTTTGGCCTTCTGAGCTTTAGAATGGAAGTAGGTGGGTGGGTGTGTCTTTCTTTTTCTTTTTTTTTAGCAGTCCAAAAGCCGTAAAATAAAGTGTGTACATCTATAATGAAATGTGCCTCACGCTGCTTTGAGGGGTGGTTAAAGGCCTCCTGTAGCAAGTAAGAAAAAAGGTAAATATTTAAAAAGTGTTAAATGAGGATTTGTATGGAGGATTTCAGTATGAGGCTGGGTACACGCCACTAGACAATCGGGAGCTTTTGAGCCGATTTCTCCCTTTCCGACAATCCTAGGTAATGTCCCGTTGTCTTGGTGGTTCTAAGGATTATTTTATCAGATTTTCCTGTGGTGTGATGTGTGTTAAGAGTGACTAAATCTGCTCGGAAGAACATCCGATGTTCGGAAATCCTGATTTGTGGGGGAAGCCCTGAGAATAAACGCAAGATCTTGAGATTATCACGTGAAACTAAACAATATCCAATCAGAGAGCGAGCTGACGGAAGACCCCAACAAAATAACAAATGCAGCACAAAAGGATTGGGACAGCAGAGATGGAGGGTCAGCTTGTTGATTTGTGGCAACAGACTGTGAATACAACCTGTCCTGGGAAACATATTTATTCTTAAGTCTCGAGAGATTTCTCGAGATGTCCCGTGTTCACAGTCGGGACTCGAGATGAAAATCTGTTCATGTGTGGTGGTGCTCTGTCTTCATCACGTTGCGGCACACCACACACTTATAGGAGCAAAACAGTGAAATCTGGGATGTTTTTGTCCTCATGTTTGTGGTCTCTCACATTTTGAAAATCTTACAAGATTCAGCAAATCTTTTAGTGTGTACCCAGCCTAAGCTAAGAGAAACTGGGTTTAAAGTAAGGAAAGCGTCTGTAAACAAACTCATGAGACTAGCATAACTCCTGCATACCATCCTACATAAGTGCTTATAGCATTTTAAATATGCATATTTTTTACAAAAACACATTTACTATATTCACTCCTTTATTCACTTCATTCATCCATTTATTATGGATATTAATCATCTTCTGGACTGTTAAAAAACACCCACCTACTGCCATTATAAAGCTCATTATAAGGATCATTTTGAATTTTTTAAAGAAAATCATATAGCCTACATTTAATTTTCATTTATGGGTGAACTAACCCTTTAAAGGTTCTTATATTCTTCTGGTAACTGTGTGATATTGTGTTACTGCATGTGTTTTTGCTGTAATATACTGTGACAGGCTAAGAGGAAACATTCTATATTTACTCCAGCACTTATCTCCTTTTCTAATCACTGAGCTTCCTCTGACACAAAGATTTATTGTTTTATTATACTCAAAAAAGATCAAAAAGAAAGTTTTATTTCATGCTCGCTGAGTTGTGTGAACTGTGACTTTGAGTTAAAGGTAGTGTTTGTCCTCTATCTGATGTTTTTTTTTGTACTTGAAGTATTTAATATTGTTATTTAGCTCGTGTTTTGTTAAACGTTTATTTAGATAAAGTATAGAATTTGGTGTCACTTTAGTTTACTTATAAAGCAAATATTATTCTGTATGACCATATTTTAATCCATACCTAAATTTAACAACTACTGCACTAACTATTTATAAGCAGAAAATGTATAAAAGTTTATTGAGGTAAAACCATAGTTAATAGTTCAGAATTGGACCTAGAATTTTAGTAATGGTAATTTATCGGCTATTGACTGCACCATTAAGCATCATTAATAGCATATCAACCAGAATGTGATACTTATATGTGTACTTCTAAAATATCTTGGCCTCCTTTCTGAGCTGTACATGTGTGATACAAACAAGAATGTATTAAAGTTTGTGTCTTTTTATGTGTCAAGTGTAATCTTCATAAAGTACACGATGGACCACATTAAATCACACACATCTAAAGATTTGTCTTTGTGAGAGACCCAGTTATGAAAGCTGCATTCATGTCTGCTCTGGAAGATTATGTTCTAACAACACTGCATGAATGGGTTTTGATTACTCAAAACCCATAGGCAGTCTGAAACACATGAGGCCACATCGCTGTTCTGTTGCTGCTCCGTTGTATCTCAGTTATAGTTGAGAGCCAGGGAGGGTTTTTTTTCCTGTTTAAACATTGAAAGATACGTTGATGTAAAAGGCTCTCTTGATAAAGTCCAAGTGGTCTGAGACGTATGTACCGAAAGCGTAAGCAGTTGTGATCAGATCGCTCAAAGGGCCTCGTGTATAAAATTTTGCATAGATTTCATCTAAGTATGCATACGCATGATGGCAGATTTTGCATAAATATTTTTGAATGTATATAAATGTACATACTGTATGCCAAGATTTGAACAAAATACAATGGGAGATTATGTTCATAAGCTTTATTTCTTACCTCAAAATCCCAGAAATTACCATATAAGGAGCTTATATGCATCACATCTGCATATAACTTTTATATGCATGTTCCCAACTAGACACGATACTGTGCAGTACTGTGCCAATACAGTTCCTCTGCTAAAAGATTATGTTCTTAATCAGTATTTGAATATAAACGATATATAACAAACAAAAGGCAAAATTGGATAAAATTTCATTTTCACATATAACTTGAAAGATTAGACCTCGTACTGTTCTCACACTATAGCAGATCGTTTTGCTTCGTTAATGGAGTTTTGTTTCGAGAATATTTGTTTGCCCTTTAAACCAAATCACTGATGCGGATTATTCATGGTATTAAAAGTCATTTTAGACTTCAGCTTTTGAACTTTCAAAAATAAAATGTGCAAAGAATAATTAATTAATTATTAATAACAGGGTTCACAGGGGTTATCATTGATATCAAGGTTCAGTCCTCATTCCCTCATTTATCCAGGCATTTCAGTATGGTTTTGCCTCCGATAGCCCACCTGTGTGGGACAGAACAGTACAGGGGCATCATAGCCAATCACAGACTAATGGTCCGTTTGACTACCGTATGTGTCTGGCCGTAGCCCCTTTCACACGGAGGAACTTTTTATAAATCCTAGAACAATTTGGGGAAGTACCTGAATGCTTGCGTGTTTACACCGCAGGAACTAGGAATGATTTTAGTTCTAGGAACTCCTTCTACAGGAACTGTAGGGAAATCTTCTACTTAAAAGTAGGGTCAACCAGTGACGTAGGTGTACACTGATTGGCTAAACGCATGTGTTCAAACGCAGGCACCTGCCTTTTTTTTTAAAGTCTGATAAAATTATAATATTGATAATATTTCCATTCTAATTAAACCCAGTATATAAATAAAAAAAAAAAACACAGCTCCAATCACAATGTCCTCAATCCTTTTGTTTAAGTTGCTGAATGCAGCGCTTAAATGACATAGCTGAGTCACTTCTGAGTTCCTGTTGGCAAAGCGAATGCAACCAGGAAAACGGGCCAATGGAACGTCTTCATCGGCTAGTTCCTATATCTTAGTTCCTGGAACCTATGCGGTCAGAAAGGGGCTAGTGTCTGTCATTATACAGTCTGTCTTGCCAGGCCAACTCTCACAATTCAAATGCACAACAGAGACTACGGTAGTCTTTATTTAAATGTTTACTTTTAACTCCGTTAACTCTGTAATAGGATTTCTGAATTTAGATCCCGGAGGAATTAAATGTAGCATAATCCGAGAAATCCATTCAATCCATCACTGTTCTTTACTTTTTCAAACATAACATTTGAATGCCTTTTCAATTAGTTATGTGAATTGAACATGTAACCACATAGATTTTTATTTTAAATGTGCATACACGTAAAAATTGTGTTACTCATTTTCTTTGGATTGTTACTAAACCTCTAGAGTTCTGGAGGGTGCAGACAGTACACATATTTGTATTTTTTTTATAAATCCTTAGTGGGGGAAATAGTGTATGCAGTGCCCATACATATTATTTTTGGGACTGGGTCTCAGGTGTAAACTGCCAGTTCTAGAACAGAATAAATGGTAGATGGTAGAATTGGTTGCCTAATCAACTGATTCTATTTGTTTGGCACCAGGTAGTGAGCAAATCTGTGCAAGCAACATGCTTTTGATATAAAAATGTCTAGTGATTTGTGTGAACATCACTGGCCATGGCACTGTTTTGTGATGTTATTAGCAGAGCGAACACATTTTATAAAAAAATAGTTACACCAACATTAGGACGGTTTTAAAGAACAGTTTCTATATTGGGCCGAAGATGTGTTTGTTCTCACAGAAAACCTAACCGAAATGTGGGTCAGCACATATCTACTTATATTTTCTGAGATTCTTTTTTTGAGACAGAAGATTTCTGAGTCAGTCCAAGGAACTCATCTCATATCCTGGTCATTCAGTAGATTTGACCTTGTTTTTTTCCCTCTTCTTTTTTTCCCCCCCCAGGCCCCTCCCTCGGATTTAGGAATTCTTTCTTAAGCTAAAGACTCACCACAGTTACACACACAAAGCTTAATGAGTAACCTCTGTGGACAGATATGAACCTTTGCTAAGAGAAAGCTATGAAGAGCCGAGTTGGTTTGCGGTTCACAGAGAGATCTGAGCATATTCTCTCGTGTGGAAATAGCAGAGGGTCAACGTGAATGTTTACAGAGCAGGTTGTTGACTCGTCCCGTGCTTCAGACAACAGAAAATAAACTGAAATTGAATTCCCAGAAAACTTCAGTCAACAAATTAACAGCCAAAGATGATCCTTCCTTTCAGACAGCAGACATTCCTGCAGACTGGGGTTGCACCGAGTAGTATTTTTTTTTTCCTTTTCCATTTCATGATCGCATTCCTCTAGTTATTGTTTGTTTTTGTCATGTGGTTGAGGATCGAGTGTCCATTTGTTGTGGTAATCTGAATAAGGTTGCTGGCGTTGTGTTGCTGGCCACAGTGTCTTTCTGAGTGTGACTCACGGCAGGCGACTGGCTGGGACGCACAGCCTCGTCTGTGTAATGTTCTCCAAACTTGGCAGTTAAGGATGTCTGACTCCCTCCTCCAGACAGTTTCAATGAGCGTATGACTAAGGAAATGTGTTTAGAGCCAGAGGGCGGCCTTAAACTGTCCTCTGATACTACAGAGCAAAATTTAGTGTCTGATCCACCTTTAGTAATTAAATTTTTAGTATCTCAATTAGTCAGACGTCAGAAAGCTTTATTAACAAGTATATTTACACAAACTAATAAAGCTTTGAGTGATTACACAGCCTGATAAAAATTGTTTAGGGATAATGAACTAAAAAAATAAAATTCCCTTGATCTTTTGACGTGTTAGAGGTCATGGTACTCAGAGTTAGGAATGAACTGTTTTTAAAGAAGATCCAGACCGTGTTCATTTTCGAAAAGATTGAAAATAACAGACAATGCTGTGCCAACTGTATCAGATCCAAAAGTAATGTCGCACGACACAAGTGTTTTTATTATGTGGTCGCTATCGCTTTGTCTGTTATTAAAGATCGTTTGATATGTAGGCTACTGAGTATTTATGTTTTTGTCCATCTATCTGTGCATGCCATTTTTCCCAGATGCATTCTTGCCAGGATTTGTTTTGGCTTTGTTTTCATGCTTGCTGAAGGTAATGATGGAAAAGTAGTTTGACCAATAACAGGCAAGCATTGTACATAATGGACCAATCATGGTGCGTCAGAAGGTGGGATCTAAGGTCAAAGTGATGCAAATATGCGTACATAAGTATGTTCTAACTAAAGTGGCGCAGGTCAAACTGATCAATGTTTGACATCAAAGTACCTCGAGAAAACGTAAGGAAACGTCTATATGGTACTTTGATGTCATACACCGATCAGTCTGCAAATGTAAACAAAGCCATGTGCTTTAGAATGTTTTTGTGCCTTTTTGGGAGGCTCTACAATAACACATAATAGTATACGCACAATTTCAGATTTAGATTGATCTCATCTAATCGATACCTGATCTGCAGAAAATGACTGTATCGGACCGGATAATGATCCTGAGTATCAGATCAATGCATCCCTGTGACCAACAAAAAAAATACACTCCATTGACCAGGCTGAGAGTCCACTTAAGACCAGCAATCCTTCTTAGGCCGATGATACCAATGTTGTTTGTGCAAATTGGTAACAAGATTCTGTTCGGATATTTTAGATAAGTCGTGGGCCCTGTGTCTCAGCTGCTTGCCCGTTGATGGCAACATTTCCTAAAGTTGCAACATTGTTTAAATAATTGTCCAATGTATCATCAGCCTAAGGCTGTATTAAGATATTTTTCTGCAGTTTAGTATTAACTAGTTAGGGGTTAGTAAGACTTTTAAGAGTTAATACATTAATAAATAAATATAAATAAATACAGTTTAAAATAACTTCTAAATGATAAGAGATCAATTCCTGTGACAAAAGCTGTGGTTACTTATAGCAGCCTTCAGTGTCGTGTGATTGTTCAAGGACTCGAGAGCACAGTTGTGAAGCTTAATATTTTTGAGGAAACTGACACTTTTTTTTCAAGGTACTTTGATGAATGGAAAGTTCAAAAAGCAGTATTGATTTGAAACTGAATCTTTTGTAACATTCAAAATGTCTTTACTATCACTTTTGATCAGTTTCAGTATCCTTTCTGAATAGTATTTCTTTTTTTTTTCCTGAAAACAAGTTTCCTGAAAACAGTGCAAGTATTTGTCAGGAGATCTGTATACTGATTCACTCTGATTCAGATCTGCCTGTCCGTTTTGTTATGTCTAGCATTCTCTGTGTTGTCTGTGCTATAAAAAAAAAAAAGCAGTTCTTTTCTTTCCAGTCATTCAAAACAGAAACACATTTGAATTTAGTGTTAAGTGGGCTACTAATGGAAATGTCAGCGTACTGGTTTATTACTCATTACATTGGCGAGGCTGCGGTTTAATCTGTGTTGTCTGGACACTCCCACTTCCTTTTTTCTTGCCTGAAGAATTTCCAGTTTCATCGCAGCGAGTAAGGAGACTCCCAGCCATAACACAAGCTCTTCTTCTCGTGTTGTCTTTTAGTACATTGGAACAATCATCAATGCTGATCCAGTAAATAAAGTGGAAATAGCACAGACATAAGACACATTACAAATATAAGATATGATATTAAATATATATATAATGTTATACTTGTAATATGTCTTATGTCTGTGCTATTTCAACATTATATATATTAATGAATTACTTGCATGCATTAATAAACAAGTTTTATCGTGCTGGCACGTTGAGGTGAGGCGTCTGTATGGGTGGAGGCTCCGAGTGAGTAATGGGATTTTTAAAGGTAAATGAAAGCAATGGGTTCAGCAATGTGCTGCAACTAGTTGCTAAGCGACAGAAGTAATTGATTTCCTTTTTTTGTGGTTGCATTGTAAGTATGGAGCTGGACAAAAAACAATTTAATGTCACGGGTTTATCAGTAACAAGTAACCCCTAAACCAATCCTTTATAGTTTGGTCATCCACTGACGGAACATAAATTCATCATTCGTTTCATGTTGATTAAAACTGAATCAATAATACATACAGGATTGTATAGAGGTGCCTGCCAATTCCTGTCCATGAACTAGCGCAGAAACTGCAGAGGCCCGCATACTGTATTATGGCAATTATTACTAGCATTTGATTAAACCTTTTGAAATTGGCTAGTCAGAAACTCTCATTCACTCACGGCTTCATTCAGAGGAGTGACTGTGACAACCCGCAGCATATGTACTGCATACATAATGACCCCAGTGGGCGCAGAGTGAGGCACTTTGTTCAACTTTCTGCTCCTTATCTCTTCTCTCAGGGAATCATTTAATTGGAACATTGCTTGATGTAAAATCTCTTACCTATAATCAATTAATGCTGAAGTTAAAAACACGACACAGGAGTTCTCTCTAGTCGGGCCAACAAAACTGCTTGCTAGAAAAGGTGCGATTTTCAATTTTCGTTTTTAATTAAGTGAAAAGGTAAGACTAGTGTGTGAGACTGACATGCTTCTCAAATAAGGCTAGTGGCATTTTTGGTTCACAATAACAAAAATCAAGTTACATAAAGATCCTTTTTAGTATAGAAATACAGCTTGTATTTTTTTTATAACTATAGTTAACTAAAATCAAAACAGCGCATATGTTTAAAATATTTTCTTGAGAGTGTTTGTTCTGTAACTTACTGTAGTAAAAATTCCAATGCAACTGTTTTTTGTGTCAATGCCAGTATCTTCTCAGAACTTCAGAGTTGAAGTCGGATTTAAAGGGATGGTTTAGATTTACTAACCTGCATGTTCTTCAAAACCTTTTTTTTGGTGGGAAAACAAAAGGAGATATTTTGAAGAATATTCTGGCTGCTCTTTCCGATGCACTGAAAGTGAATGAGGACTAATGCTGTTTAACCAAGAAAATCTGAATTATGATTTCAGAATCTTAAATTTGAGGAAGAGCAGTAATAAAAGGACAAATATGATATTTTAACAAAGCAAAATTCAGGAAAAATACACATAGTCTGTTGATAACAAGTAGGTATTTAAAAAAAAAAAAAAAAAAAGAAAAATTCTGCATTTGTCCCTAGAGACAGTTGTGTTTTTATCCAGCTCTGCCACTTTTTATCTAGATGGTCTTTATTGCCCTGAGTTAAGGAACTTGTCAGTCATTTTAGAAGCATGAAAAATTGCATCAGGAGATAAAGCTGATGAAAGCAACAGTCTATGGGGAAGTGCACAAGAGGATAGATAGATTGTGATATGTTTGAAGCCAATCTGTAAATGTAATGTTAGTTCTCTGACTGGTCTGCCATGCAAACCGAAAAAAATAAAAATCTCTTTTATCATTTACTCATCCTTAAGTCCAAACAACATTGGACATCATTGATTGCTGCTGTGTGGAAAAAAAAACCCAGACGTCTCCAGAAAAGAAAATCATACAAGTTAGGAACAACGTGAGGCTGAGTAAATATTGACAGAATAGGTGAATTATTCTTTTAATTGGTTAGTTTCCTAGTGCTTTCCTCTTTACCATAGATTTATTTTAATGATCTGTTCTCACCAAGGTTGCATTTATTGGTTAAAACACACAGTATTATGAAATATTATTGGACAATGATGAGCATTAGAGACACTTGGCATAAAATGGGACCCCTCTTTTATTTGACAGCAAGCACTTTGAACCAGTAAACCCTATTCTCCCTGAAATAATGTGTTTTCCCTTAAGAAAAAAAGCAGGTTTACTGCTTCTCTCAGCTTCTTTCAGTTGTCTGAGCATCTGAATTCTCACTGGTTTAATTGAGGCCTCTGGCTGCTTTAGGTTTGGCCACTGCTGTCTCTGCAGGTTTGTGTCCTTGAATCTCCACAGCACTAGGATTCAGACGGCGTCAGACAGCTCAGCCCGACTGGGAGCTGTGCTGAGCGTCTCCTCTTCCTGTATAATGGGGTTAGCAGGACATGCTCAGTGATTTAAAGGTGTTGAGTTTAGGTCTTGTTCATCAGATTGTGTAGCCAACAAAAGTATCTTCATTTATTGTTGAATGTGCTTTCAACACCAATCTCTGTTGTGTCTGTATTAATTTAGCTGTTTGCGCAGTTGATAATGGTAAAACGGGAAGTGTTGATAATGGCATGATGGATGGAAAAACTGCAGTTGGCAGCCTAACTATTCAGAACATTTTTCTATTTTGTGTATTTATTATGCACAGTGTTTTTATGACCTTGTATTGAGTTTGAAATTCAATGTTTTATTGGCATTACAAACAGCGTACAGTCTCATTGAAATATCTAGAGACTACTATGAATATGAAATATCTGTACGCCAGAAGATTTATTTATCACAGTTGTTTGAGTGGATGAGGAGACCAAAGATGAAATTTGTTCCACCAGTCCCACTGTTCAACTTCACTTCATTTTTCTGTCTTTTTTTTTTGTTATGCTTAACGGAATTTATTTGAAATAGAAAATCTTAATAACATTATACACAATCAATTAAATATGTCTGAATTAAATTACTGAATTAAAGTATGTTTTCTTTCAAAAATCAGTGGTTAAACCTTCAAACTTAAACCTTGAAAACTTTTATGATGAAGATTAAAAGTTTAACGATATAAAAAGGCGAATCAATTTGCGATTTAACAAGCAGACTCTTTAAATGCATCCTAACCTGGTCTCTTTGTCTTTCTTCTTTGAATCAGGATTGCTGTGTTTTTGCGAGCGATGTGTAAATCGGACATGCAACACGACTGGCCTGTGTTTTGCTGTCATTGCAAAGTCTGCCGGACAGTTTGTGACACAGGAAAGCCAGTGCATTCAGCAGGATGATCTTTACCCTCGGGACAGGCCTTTCCAGTGCGCCCCTCCAACAACGGCAAGCATCCGTACTGCTGTGACACACACATGTGCAACAAGAACCCAAAGGTCAACCCAGGTGAGAGAACAATATGATCTTCAAAGACTTCGTGCTTGTGATTATGGAGTGCATTGCAGTATAGCGCTTTTATCGTGCTTTTGAATCCTCTTTATATGTACATTGCTTTATTACCTTTCTTTCTTTTTTTTTTTTACCTTGAGCTCACAGATGCAAGACCCATTGTGACAATACATTTCCACATCACATGTATGGAAGATACTAACCTTGGAGTGAACAGTGGCTTTTTGCGTCACAGATATATAGCTCTTATGCTCTCAGCTTTCTAATAATGCTAAAGACACAAGTGCTTGGCTCTTTCAAGCCAGCTCTGTTGCTTAAATTGTTTCACTAGTTTGGGCCACGTGTTTCAATGAAAAGAAATTGAGACTTGAAACTTTGATGTAACCTGCAGTAATGCGCCAGAGATGAATAACTGAATTACTAATATGCGTTTTAGTCGCACTTTATATTAGGTGGACTACTATGTACTTGCACTCAAAAATGAGTACAATGTACTTATTTTGTTCATATTGTATTACAAAACACTTTAGCTGCTACTGAGGTGGGATATGGGTATGGTTAGGGACGGTTTGATGGTATGGGTAGGTTTAGGGTGAGTTAAGGTGTAAAGAATGGGTCATTAATGTAATTATAAATGTAGGTACAAAAATGTATTACAGATGTAATTATATATAGGTATTTTTAAAAATATAAGTACAGTGTAAAAATATGTATGCACAGAATAAGTGCATTGTACCAAATTATTAATTTAAGTGTATGTACATTTTGACATCATACTGGAAATTTTTTTACCTTGACATTTTAACCACAAATCAAAGTAGCAGGGATTCTCAAAATATCAGAACAAATGTTTTCATGCATTTATTCAATTATTTATACCTATTATTGAAAATCTGTCAAGTGGTATACCGTATATAATGTTAACTTGGCTCTTCTGTTATGAGCGCTTTTTTTCCAAACAGATTACAAATAGAACAGATTTCTCCTACAAATTATTTAATTCTTCTGCATTTGCAGTATCTGTACTGCTGCAGACCAGATGTTTTTAACCACATATTCCAAAAATAAAAATTCCAATCACTTTGCAGTAGGACACTGAAGCTCAAACACACTCACAAAGGAACTAACAAAGGACAAATAACAGGCATGAAAATTCCCGTACCAACAGGAAAAGCCTTCACCACAGTTTCACTTGCTTTGACCTTTTGAATAATAATAATAATAATAATAGATTGTTTCAATAATTTAGCTAAAATGTCTTAGCGTTGGTTTAGATTGAAATGCAGAGGAACTAGCTGTACAAAACAGACATTTTATGTTTAGATGGCTGTGTACTCCTCTACACTTTATAAAGTCAAAAGAATGAATAAATATCTTGTGGTGTCTATTAAAATGGTTGATTTTTGCTTTCTTTTGGTGTTCTGCTAAAAATGGTCTCAGTGTGACCAATAGTGTGAGTAATACCTTTTATTACAAGGTAGTTATTTAGTTGTATTAATGTG
This sequence comes from Puntigrus tetrazona, assembly GCF_018831695.1. NCBI lineage: Eukaryota > Metazoa > Chordata > Actinopteri > Cypriniformes > Cyprinidae > Puntigrus > Puntigrus tetrazona. Next base: position 10,848,361 of record NC_056700.1, on the reverse strand, counting down.
TTTACAGCAGTAGTTCTCAAAAAGCCTTCCTTTGTCTCTTAGAATATTTGAGGTTGGTCCTATGTAAGTTGATCCGTGTTTGCCTGGCCTAGTGGGCCCTCACCCCCTCATTGGGAAGCACTAGTTCATAGCCTAAAAAGCATGTGTTTTGCTTCTTCCTGTTTCAGAATTGCCTGATACTGGACCCCAGTCTCTGAGTCCCATAGCCTTAGCCGCGGTGATTGCCATCCCCATCTGCGTACTGAGCTGCATGCTGGTGCTGCTCTTTTACATGTGCCATAATCGCTCCATCATCCACCATCGTGTGCCAAGTGAGGAAGACCCCACTATGGACCACCCATTCCTCGCTGACGGCACCACGCTGAAGGACCTCATCTATGACATGACCACTTCTGGATCAGGCTCAGGTATTTTACAAATCATAGCTTGTTGTTGTTGTTTCCCTCATCTGCGTGTTCAGCTATACCATTTTTTTTTTGTCACTCACCAAATTCCCTGCTAATTTAATGTTTTTGCAGTTTGTTTTTGTTGTAATACCCATCATAAACCCCAAAGTACGCTCGAGCCAATTTCATTTTCCAAAACTTCCTTTTCAAAAACCCTTGGGAACAATTTAGGATGTGTAAATGGACAGTTTAATGCCTTCTGTGTGTTATGAGCCTCATGCCAAGCTGAAATCACTGCAAGCTTTATCTTTAGTCCAGGATTTGAGTCCAGGAGCTATCATGATGGCATTTTGTCCAAGCCAAGAAATACTGTATATTTGGCAGTGCCTCGGATGGAATATTTGTTTTTCAGCCTCTGGATGACTGTCATGATCTCATATCAAACATTATGCATGGTTTATGTCAAGGGTTTAAGGTTTGGCTGGTTTGCACGGCTCTGTTATCCCCTGCTGGCAGATGCTGTAATTACACCATTATAATGTCAAAACTTATCTTTCTCCTTTTACAAGTAGACATCGCTGTGTATTCGTACAAAATATAGTTATCAAGCGATGTATAAAGTATGAGTTGTCTGCTGTTAACTGCTGTTTCTTGTATCCTATACTGTTAGGTTTGCCGCTGCTAGTGCAGAGGACCATTGCCAGAACCATCATCCTCCAGGAGAGTATAGGGAAAGGCCGTTTTGGAGAGGTGTGGAGGGGCCGCTGGCGTGGAGAGGAGGTGGCAGTGAAGATCTTCTCCTCCAGAGAGGAGCGATCTTGGTTCCGTGAGGCAGAGATCTACCAGACTGTCATGCTTCGTCATGAGAACATCCTGGGCTTTATTGCTGCAGACAACAAAGGTCAGACATCAGTGAAAGCGGTTCAGTTCCATTAAGATAAACTTAAAGGAATAGTTCACCCAAAAATTAAAATTGCTCCACAGGTTTTGTGAGGATCACACCAGGTTTTAGAATTGTAAGGGCTTACACCAGCACAAACAAAGTTTAAAGGGGAAAAAATACTTTTAATAAAGAGCCAAAAATATATATTAACACACAAAAATTCCCAAATCAATAAGCAGGCCTTATAAAACAAAAATAACAAAAAATACAGAGAACAGAAAACTACTAGCAACTCAAAGACGACACCAACTCCAACCCCACCCCAAAATGACAGAGCACTTATATACAAACGGACTAATCCATTAGAAACAAGGAGGGAAACACAGGAAATCAATATTTTAAATGCTTGCATAAATCTAACAACAACAAATCATTTCATAACAAATAGTTGCTTAGATAAATCATAAACGGAGAAAGAAATATAGCAAAAAGGAAAAAATAAGATTAACAAATTGAAACAGTTGACCACATCAGCGCTCCCTACAAGTTCCCAGCTGGATGGAACAAGCCGGCGGAACTAAAAAGAGCAGCCGTGGTGGCGGGTCGCCTTTAAACTGCCGGACCTCACAAAGGAACAGCCGGTACCTCTGCCACTCTCCACACCACCCGCGACATGGTAACTTAACTCAAAGAAATATATATTAAACCAAATAAACACAGTAAACCAACTTGTGTGCACCCAAACGGTTAACTGCTTTAAAATAAATAAACTAACAAACTGTGTACGAGTCTTATTTCAAATAATAATAATGAACCATTTAAACAAAATAAATAAATATAGATTAGTGTATTGGTGTATTGTGTATTTCTCACCCGATCGTTTAATGTGCGGCCACCACATGGGCCGTCACATACTCCCCCCCTTCAGGAATGTCACTGGCACAACGGGAAAGGTAATCTGCGGTGAGGTTCTCTTTGCCAGGGACATGTCTTATAAAGAATCTGAAGGGTTGAATTGCCAGGTACCAGCGAGTAATTCTACTGTTGGTGTCTTTCATCTTTTGAAGCCACTGTAATGCCTTGTGATCCGTTTCCAGAACAAACTCTGTACCTAAAAGGTAGTACTTTAACGAATCCAGAGCCCACTTCACGGCTAAGCATTCCTTTTCCACAATAGAGTACCGGACTTCTCTAGGGAAGAGTTTACGGCTGAGGAAAGCAATAGGACGTCGGGCATCAGGACCACCTTGTAACAACACTGCTCCCAGACCTCGATCTGAAGCGTCAGTCTGTAAGACAAAGGGCTGCTGGAAGTCAGGGTTATGCAATACAGCGTCCTTACTCAGGGCTGTTCTAAGATCCTGGAAGGCGGTCTCAGTCTCTGCCGTCCACTGGAGCTGATTGGGACTCCTAGAGCCCACCATATCAGTCAATGTTGCTGCTCTACTAGAGAAATTAGGGATGAATCGATGGTAGAATCCAGCCATACCCAAGAATGATCTTAACTCTTTGCGAGTTCGTGGCTTTGGACATTCTTTAATGGCACGTACCTTTTCCACTTGGGGCCTGATGACTCCCTTGCCAATGACAAACCCCAGATGCCGTTTCAGCCTTCGCTATAGCACACTTCTGAGGGTTAACAGTCAGACCCGCTACCTTGAGACGTTTTAGGACTTGCTCAATATGCTGAATATGGGTCTCCCATGTCTGGCTGTAAATCACAATGTCATCCAAGTAAGCGGCTGTAAAGTCCAACCCTCTTAGTACAGTATCCATGAGTCTTTGGAAACTGGCAGGTGCCCCATGCAGTCCGAATGCCAAGACCTTAAAATGGAATAAGCCCCAGGGAGTTTTAAAGGCAGTCAGTTCTCTGGATTGCAAGGTTAAAGGAATTTGCCAATAGCCCTTAGACAGATCAATGGTGGTAAGAAACTTGGAAGTACCCAATCGGTCTGTGAGATCACCAATTCGTGGAGTAGGGTAGGCATCAAACTTGGTGACTGAATTGAGGTAACGAAAGTCAATACAGAATCTTATACCACCATCCTTCTTAGGAACCAGAACCACCGGATGACACCACTCACTGTTAGAGGGCTCTATAACTCCCAGCTTCATCATCAGATCCACTTCCTGTTTCAGTGTGTCTTGCAGGCGTTCAGGAATCCTGTAACTCATTCTTCGTGGTACAGCATCAGGTTTCAAAACAATGTTATGCTCAATCAAGGTAGTGTATCCAGGATATTCTGAAAAGACTTCTGTGGAACAGATGTCCCTCACCTCCTGTTGTTGTTGTGGGGACAAGTGACTCAAGTCCAGGGACCCGCCTTCCAGAGCATGTTGAGGTAAGAACTGCTCAGATTCCTCTTCCTCCTGCACCCGCCTAATCATCAGGCTCTGGACAGAATCATCTGGGCGAGGAAACCACTGCTTAAGCAAGTTGACATGCAGACGTCGTCGACTGAACGATCTTTATCAGGTAAGGCAACTTCATAAGTAGTGTGACCCAATCTTCTTTTGACCTCATATGGCCCTTGCCACTTTACCAACAGTTTATTTTCACAACTGGGTAACATCACCAGAACCTTCTGACCAGGTTCAAACTGTCGATCACGAGCAGACTTGTCATACCAAGTTTTCTGACGCTTTTGGGCTTCTGCCAAGTGAGATTGAGCCAAGGCTGACATCTTCTGTAGACGTTTTCTCATTTCAATCACATAAGCCACTACATTCTTTGGTTCACCTCGCTGAGGCTCTTCTTCCCATGTTTCTCTAAGTAAAGAGAGGGCCCTCTTACCTCATGGCCATATAACAATTCAAATGGGGAGAATCCGTAGAGGATTGGGGCACTTCTCTGTGCGCAAACATCAGGTAAGGCAGCCATCGATCCCAGTCAGTCCCAGCATCACATACAAACTTTCGAATCATTTGTTTTAAAGTTTGATTGAATCTCTCAGTAAGTCCATCTGTTTGAGGGTGGAAAGGAGTGGTTCTCAGACTTTTAATGCCCAGCAGTTGGTATGTTTCTTTCAGCAACTTTGACATAAAGTTAGTTCCCTGGTCAGTTAAGACTTCTCTTGGGAAACCAACTCGAGAAAACAACTGCAACAAGCAAGTTGCCACATATTTTGCCTTGATGGACCTTAAAGGAAACACCTCTGGGTACCTGGTAGCATAATCAGTCACCACCAGCATGAAGCGATTACCTGAACGGCTTCTCTCCAAAGGCCCAACAATATCCATTCCCAGTCTTTCAAAGGGAGTGCCTATGAGTGGAAGTGGTTGAAGAGGAACATGTTTCGGTTTGTAAGGAGAGACTTTCTGACATTCCGGACAGGTCTTGCAATGCTGAGTAACATCTGAAATCAAACCAGGCCAGAAGAAGTATTTTCGGATCCGGGCAATGGTTTTCCGTCTCCCCAGGTGGCCAGCCCAGGGAATCGAATGACCCAGAGTCAGAATCACTTCACGGACACATTGTGGTACCACCAATTGTGTCTCTTGCCCCAGCTGATGGTATAGTATACCCTGTCGAAAAACAAATCTCTCCTTAGCAAAAGAGTTCACAACATTTTCTTGCTTGGCTCTTTCCAGATACAAGACAAGACTAGCATCCTCCTGTTGTAACTGTCTGATGTTGGTAGGCAGCTGGAACTCTGGAGCAAAGTCTGACAAAGTCTCTCCCGATCTTGCAGAAGCTTGATACTGGATTTTCTCAATTCTCTTCTGACGTCGTGACTTCTTGGGTTTAACAATATTAACAGACTCCACATCCTCATTGAAAAATGGCAGGGTACTCAACAGTTCTCCTTCCTCCTTCGCCTTTGCTTGTGCTCGAGTTGTCACCAAATTGCAGGCGGAAGCCGGCGGCAACAAGTTCAACAGGACTGGCAGATCAAGACCCAGCACTACCGGGTAGGGTAGGTGGTCCACGACTCCTACATCCATCAAATACGTCTGTCCTCTCACTTTTAAATAAATCACAGCAGTAGGTAGTAGTTTCTCATCTCCATGTACACAGCGCACAGCCTTTCTTGGTGAGTGGTGGATAAGTGCGGAGGGAATGTATTTTCGATGTACTAGAGTTTGCTCACTTCCTGTATCAATCAAAGCATCCATCTCCTTTCCATTCACCACCACAGTAGTCCTTGGTGTTGCTCCTCCAACTGCCTTTGGTATATACCTGTCACTCCTGGGCACAGAACACAGGTGAGTAGCTTTGCTGACATTTTTAGGACACATGGGTTTCGTGTGACCCTCCAGCCCACACAGGTAACAAACAGGCACTTTCCTGAAGTTCTTAGAAGCAGAGACAAAGGCAGGTCCTCCTCCTGGAGGCTTACCAGCATTTGGAAAAATCTTCCGAACTGACTGGGATGGATCCCATCTCTGGTCTTCTCGACGAGACTTCCAACTCCAGGACTGGTTTCCTTTACGGGCGGCCACAAACACATCAGCCAATGCAGCAGCTTGTGAAGCAGTCTGTGGATCATGTTCCCGAATCCAAACCTGAAGCTCAAAGGAAAGCATTCTCAAATATTGCTCAAGTATAATCACTTCTCCAACTTCATCAACTGTCTTACTTCTAGGCTGCATCCACTTCCCATATAACTCTTTTAGCCTCGCATACAGTTCTTTAGGACTTTCACGAGGATCCACTTCAAGTGATCGGAACTTCTGTCTATACGTTTCTCGATTAATATCATATTTTCTCAAGACAGCCAATTTCAGTTCCTCATAACTCAGAGAATCCTCCACATCCATATGAACATAGGCAGCCCGGGCCTTACCAGTCAGAAGAGGAATCAGATGAAAGACCCACTCCTCCTTTGGCCACCGGCATACTACTGCCATTCGCTCAAAAGTAGTTAGAAAATGTTCAATATCATCAGAATCACATAACTTTTCTAATTTCGGTTCTTTGAATGAAGACCAACCTGTCTCACGAGGTTCAGTCCCTGCTTTCTGCCAGGTGTTAGACTGCAACAATGGCCCTTCGGACCAACAGTCTCATCGCGCGTTCCAGTCCATCTGGTGACATTACTACTGACTGAGGAATGGGAGTTGTGCGGGCCTGCACCTCCATTTGCAATAGCCCAAACTGATGTTGAGAGCTTTGAACCGTCGCTCCTGCTGTGCCATCTCTGCATTCCTTTGCACCTCCTGGGCATCCATACGTGCCATATGTGCTTTAAGCAGACCAACCAAATCAACGGGGGTTGGTTCACTACCTGCCAGCTCTTGATCTCCATCTCTGACATCCTGTACGTCCCCATCTTGCAGTAGTTCAGGTGCTTCTTTAGGTGGCTCTCCTAGAACAGGCTTCGGGAGGCCTTTCCGTCCAACCCGACTCATAGCCAAAAAAAAACAAATGCACTGGTTACTATGCCCTTACTGGCGTTAAACGATCCCACTTCTGACACCACTTGTGAGGATCACACCAGGTTTTAGAATTGTAAGGGCTTACACCAGCACAAACAAAGTTTAAAGGGGAAAAAAATACTTTTAATAAAGAGCCAAAAATATATATTAACACACAAAAATTCCCAAATCAATAAGCAGGCCTTATAAAACAAAAATAACAAAAAATACAGAGAACAGAAAACTACTAGCAACTCAAAGACGACACCAACTCCAACCCCACCCCAAAATGACAGAGCACTTATATACAAACGGACTAATCCATTAGAAACAAGGAGGGAAACACAGGAAATCAATATTTTAAATGCTTGCATAAATCTAACAACAACAAATCATTTCATAACAAATAGTTGCTTAGATAAATCATAAACGGAGAAAGAAATATAGCAAAAAGGGAAAAAATAAGATTAACAAATTGAAACAGTTGACCACATCAGCGCTCCCCTACAAGTTCCCAGCTGGATGGAACAAGCCGGGCGGAACTAAAAAGAGCAGCCGTGGTGGCGGGTCGCCCTTTAAACTGCCGGACCTCACAAAGGAACAGCCGGTACCTCTGCCACTCTCCACACCACCGCGACATGGTAACTTAACTCAAAGAAATATATATTAAACCAAATAAACACAGTAAACCAACTTGTGTGCACCCAAACGGTTAACTGCTTTAAAATAAATAAACTAACAAACTGTGTACGAGTCTTATTTCAAATAATAATAATGAACCATTTAAACAAAATAAATAAATATAGATTAGTGTATTGGTGTATTGTGTATTTCACCCGATCGTTTAATGTGCGGCCACCACATGGGCCGTCACAGGTTTACTCAGCCCCAAGCCATCCTAGGTGTATTTGACTATCTTCTTTCGGACAGAAAACAGTCAAGAGTTTTTAAAAAATTTATATTGGCTCTTCCGAGCTTGGTAATGATCATTATTTTGAAACTCCATAAATCCGATATATCAGTCATAAAACGAACCCATGTCTTCTGAAGCAGATCGATGGGTTTTTTGTAACACATTTCTATTTTTTTTATTTTTATTCTAACTCAAATTACTGACTTTCATTAACGGCTACATGCATGTTCATGAGATCAATGAGTTCTGGCTTCTTGGCTGACCTCTGGGCCTTAAAGGTGACAGTTGCATTGCATAGAAAAAAATACAATGAAAAATTCAGCGGCTACTGTCAACTGTTTGCTTCCTAACATTCTTTAGAATTACTTGTGTTCAAGAGAAATTGATTGGAACAACAGTGAGTAAATGATGAAAGAAATGCCATTTTTGACTGAACTATCCTTTTTCACAGTATTGCTGTGTCCATTCACAAATCTGATGGATAAAAGCATTCTTTTAGTAAATATTCTGGGAAAAGTTTCATCCAATAATAATTCGTAAGCATTTAGTTGCTCTTCACTTAAAAAAAAAAAAAAACAACAACTATAAAATCACTCAAAAAAGAAACAAAAGCTACCAGTTGTTGATATATTTAGAAGTGTAAAGCACAGCCATGCTTCAGAATATGCTTGCGCTCTATTATCCCTCAAAGCGCAGAGCATTCAGTGTTTTTTCTCTCTGTGCATCTCAGATAACGGCACATGGACTCAGCTGTGGCTGGTTTCTGATTACCATGAGCACGGCTCGCTCTTTGACTACCTGAACAGGTACACGGTCACAGTAGAGGGCATGATCAAGCTGTCCCTTTCCACCGCCAGCGGTCTGGCTCATCTACATATGGAGATTGTGGGCACTCAGGGTGAGTCACAATACACAGATCACTTTTCTTTTGCCCTTTCTGAAACAAACACATTTACGTGAAATTGCAGATTTTCGTAGAAATATTGTTGTGTAACAAGTTCTCACAAAGCGTAATTGCGACGCTCTATATGCAGTCAAGTCTACGGAAATAAAGTGACCAGCTAAATATATTGCTGTTAAACAAAAGCGAAGATGAAAGAGATCACCTTCAATTCATTTGAAGTCGTATTTCATGCTGTGCTGTGTCGTGTTAAATCCTCAGGTAAGCCTGCAATTGCCCATCGTGATCTGAAATCTAAAAACATCTTGGTGAAGAAGAATGGTACGTGCTGCATTGCTGACCTTGGATTGGCTGTGCGCCACGACTCGGCCACAGACACAATTGATATTGCACCCAACCACAGAGTGGGCACTAAAAGGTCAGTAATTCATCACTCTGCACTATTCACAGCGACGTATGTCTAGATCCAGTCGACAGACACGTGCTCTCTCACATCTATATTCCAGTGCACCTCGATACGGCTCCTAACTGGAGTGTTTACTTGAGCTGAGGGCTTTGTGTGCCTGAGAATATTGATTTTGTGAAACACCCAATGATTCTAGCTTGTGTGAGATCTAAAAGAGAGGGAGTCAGGCGCTGATGTGAGATTTCATGAGAAAACGCTTAGCGGCTGTTTGTTGTAATTTTGTGACATAACGTCGCTCTAACACCTTTCCTGTCTACTTTTTATTGTTCTGTGAAGTAGAGGGTAAGAAATAAAAAAAAAAGAAGTCACATAACAAGCACTTTTTTCGACAACCAAATAGAAGGTGCTGAAGACAGGTCAGTGACTTGTTTTGTTGTTCTTTTTTGCTGTTTGTTCAAATGCAATTTAAACTTAATTGCAAATATTCTATGATAGACATTCAGTGGTAAAAGAATACATTTCTTAGAAAAGAAAACCTAATTTAAGTATGCTTTATATATTAATGTAATTACTATTTTATTTTTATTATCTTTTATTTCTTTTATATAAAGTGATATCTTTTTTTGTTTATTCTTTTGACAAAGCAATTAATACAAAAAATATTTGTTTACTACATTCTATGATAAAAGAAAAATTCTCGAAAGGAATCTATAAAGAATATCAACAAAACTGCTTTACTGCTTGATTTAATAATATTTAGCCTTTTACATAAAATAAAAAAAACTACATAAAATAATACATTAAAAATTATGTTTAAAATTATATTTTTTAAAAATGTCATAAATATACTGCATCATGACTGATGAAGTCAACAAGAAATATTAGAGAATTTGACCATGACTGGGAAAGATTAGTTCAGGATGTAAAATATCATGATGTGTTCCCTAAATACTTAAAAAAAAAAAGTCAAAACATGATTAAAATGTATAACACTTTTGTTATAGAATGCCTATTACTAGAATATTTGCTGTTTATTAGTACTTATAAAGCACGCATCAATGCCACGTTCTTACTTGGCATCTTTTCTGACAAGAAAAGGTTGACGAGTGAAGTTGAACTTTTTCATCTAGAAAAGACGCTCTGAGCTGCAGAAAAAGACACTGAAGACCTTTTGACAACACTGTTTAGTTCATAGGATTCTAATTAACGCTGACAGCTTCAAAAAAAGACACCATGTGTGAACATAGTCTCATCCTGCAAGATCATATTTTAGATCCAACGGCACAGACTGGACTAAAATGGTCACAATGTACAACAATTCATTTACCACAGAATAACTATTCGCAGTCTATAAACTCATCAGCTAGAAAAAACAGCTGCACTTGTCTACATAATAAAAAAACAACACAAGGAGCTAAAGACAAAATGTAACACCTCCTATAATATTGCATGTTACTAATGAAGAAAAAAAGACTGGATGTGTGAAAGACTACACTGTACAACTACACCACACCAAGCCCAAACTACACTCAATGACCAAGTGATGCTGCCACAGTGATTTTGGTCTGTGATATTGTGATTAAGTTCCCACTTGAAGTGAACCTTAGTTCCCAGGACATCTACAAGATTAAAATGCTAATAAAGCACTTTATACATAAAAACATGAGAGCATGACTGAAATTGTTTTTAAAAAATAAAACATTTATTATTAACATGTTATTATATTGTTTTTGCCTGGAGCCCTGGTTGAACATGACAAATGTTGCATGCTTAATTTCATGATATGTATGCAATTAATTGCAATTAGTCACACAAAAATGGTGCCCATAACTACTATGCACTTATGTTAGATAAGTAAGTACAATGTAAAGGTAAGGTTAGGGACAGGTTTGATGGTATGGGTAGGTTTAAAGGTGGATTAAGGTGTAAGGGATTGCTCAACAGTTCAATTATAAATGTAATTACATAAATTAATTACAGATGTGTGTATATATATATATATATATATATATATATATATATATATATATATGCATGTACCATCATTTCAATTTAAGGGGGTCATGAACTTAGAAAGCAAAATTTCCATGATATTTTCACATTCAAGAAGTTGCTGATAAAATCCCCATCAGGCCTGAGATCTTGAGATGACTCTCAGAGAGGACGCTTGTAGGGTGAGATGTGTGTTGTGAAGGACAGTGCTGCAGGGACACCACTCCCCCTGTTGTCACCACAGGAGTGTGTCACATCAGATCTACCATGAGAAGCTCTCAGCGGTGCACCCATTCTCTCCCGTGCCCCCTGGACGCTACATGCACAAACACACACACACTTACCTAGACTACTGCCGGCTGTGACAGACTGTGACACCCACACACACACATCCATATATCCCAGTATACAACACCCGCTCCAATGTCCTGCTGTGATGATAACTGATTGTGACTTTTGAATGTCAAAGTGCTTCCTCCCGGTCTTCTGTTCCTCTAGGGCTCACTTGAGAGATGTCGTCTAGTTCCATCCCAAAGGTTTTCAAAGGAAAACCGTGTTTTATGCCACTGTGCAACACCTTTAGCAACCAAACTGTTAAAGCTCCACCTTGAGCAATCCTACCATAGCAACTGTTCCTCTCTGACATATTATCCAACAAGTTCTTTTTTCTTTTTTTTGGTGGCCTACTATATACTTTGATTTAAAGTAATAATTTGATACAGTGTGTATTGTGTACATACATGCTTTAACATTGTATATTTTAAAATAATACCTGCACCTAATTAAACTTGTAATTTAATGTCTGTAATTACATTTAGAATTACACTGTTTACCTTCCTTTAGATGGTAACCCACGCTTAAATCCCCAGACTACCAAACCTGGCCCTAACCTTACCCGTATCCCAGCTCAATATCAGCAAGTGTCTTGCAATACAGTATGAACACAAGTACATCATATTTGTTTTTTGATGCAAAAATACATAGTAGTTAAGGATCCAATATAATATGAAATATATAGTAATATTATACTGTAATATAATATGAATATACTGCTAAATGTTAAACCTTACATCAGTGAGTCTGTATTTTTTTTGCATCTTTAAATAAGTGTCGCCTTTCATTCCTAAATATGCAGACTCAAATCTGACATTTTTTTAGTTTCACCCCTTTTCTTGTATAACCTGATGGGTGTTGAAATCCTGGCACTCCGTATAGCCAATAGTCCTTCTCAATTTACCCTGGGATTTATTGAATTAGAGAGGCAAGACGGTTGAACATGCATTCATCAGTTTGTTTATTCTGAAAATTGTGGATTTTGATTAGCAAAAGTTGCTTTTCCCCTCCAGGTTTATGTTTTTTTTAAGCAACTAATATTAACTTTTGTAATGGCTTTCTAATGAGATGCATCTCTGTATTCAACTGTAATACCTGATCGCCTTGATTATTGTTTCCCAGTTTCCACAGTTTTTAATCTTGGTAATTATTTGAAGAAAAACAGCAAATAAAATTGCTTTGCTGTCTCGCACTTAATTTCAGCCCATGTAAGATATTGTAAGCACATTTTACCAAAAGTCATGCTCTTCACAGAAAATGTGCAGTTCATTCCAGTGGGTTGTTTCGTAACGTTTGTCAAACCGAGCCACCGTGTTAAGTTGAGGGTTTTCTAATGTCATCTGTCATGTTCACAGGTATATGGCCCCTGAGGTGCTGGATGACTCCATTAACATGAAGCACTTTGAGTCTTTTAAAAGGGCTGACATCTATGCCTTGGGTCTGGTGTTTTGGGAAATTGCTCGCAGATGTTCAGTTGGAGGTATGACACAGTGATTAAAAACAATTATAATTACTGGATCTGTTTTCTTCATGTATGTAACAACAGTGCTACTTTTTTTTTATTGCATTTAAACATTTCAAATTATTATTTTCTGATTAGAATATAATCAATATGTAATGTGTTATATTGTATTATAATTAGTGGAGGCAAACGATTAATCAAAATAAGTTTTTGTTTAATATATATGTGTGTGTGTGTGTGTGTGTGTGTGTATATATTAATACAAATACATGCACGTATATATTTAAAAAGAATATTATTTTATAACTATATGATAAAATATAAGAATATAAAATACAAATGTATATACATAAGTATTTTTCAAATATATACTCTGTGTGTAAATATAAACAGTACACACAAGTTACGCAAACAAAATATTTTATTTTGGATGCAATGAATCGTTTGACAGAACAAATTTTAATGAATCCCTGATTGGTTACAGGTTTTTGGAGTGTACTTAGTGTTCAGTTCATTTTAGGTTCAGTACTCTTTTATTGTAACAGCGTATATAAATATGCTCTTTTGGGCTACACTCTTTGTTCAGGCATCCATGAGGACTACCAGCTGCCTTACTATGACCTTGTACCATCTGATCCGTCTATAGAGGACATGAAGAGGGTAGTGTGTGACCAAAAGCTTCGTGCCAACATCCCTAACAGGTGGCAGAGCTGCGAGGTGAATGCTTCTTCAGCTTTATTCCATTTTCTGTGGATGATTTTGTTTGTAGATTATCTATTTGCCCCAAACTGCCCGTTTTCATCTTGTTGGTCTATATTACACTGATTTCTTCAAGCATTTCTCTCAGGATAAGTGGATCCTGAAGTGCTTTTCACTGCCGTGAAAGGGAAGATTCGATTACATCCCATTTGCAGTCGTAAAAAGCCTTCTAATCTAACTAAGCATCTGCAGACCTATCATAGCTTGTAGACGTGAAACACATTTGATGATAGTGCTGCCCAATATTAAAAGGCTGTTTTATGATTTTCACATTTTGGGAGGGAAGCAGATGCAGAGCTACACAATTACTAGATCAGAAATAAATGGACATGCTGGATTAAATACTGAAACCCATGCTGGGAAAATTATTTTGGCCCCGTCGGATTTTCTGAATTGTTTTCAAATCTTTAAACTGAATGCCATCAAATCTTCAAGCAAAACATGTTACGATTTTTTATTTATACATTTTTGTTTATATAATTAGTATTTTTTTTTATTTTCAGACTTTTCTCATTTTTCCTTGTAGATTTTTGTTTACATTTACATTTTAATACATTTTAGTACTCCAATTAATTCAAGTTAGTTGCTAAGGCAACATATTTAATTTTCAGTTAAGTTTTCCATCTAATAATTATCTTGTTTCAGCTTGATTTCAGTTAATAATTTTTAGTTAAAATGGACATTTTATGCCTTTTTTTAAGATGTAATACAAGTTTTAAGTGATTAGTTATACGCATTCATATAACTAGAATATTTATATCTTAAGTAGGCTTCAGAACTGCTTTTGCAAAGCTAACACAACAGTTAACACAAAGTTATTAGCTAACAAAGCATTTAAAAATTTTATCTAGTTTCTGCAAAACATGACCACTTCATGTCGTTCCTAACCTGTAGGACTTCATCTATTCATATTTTTGATTAAATCTGAGGGCTCTCTGACCCTGCAACAACAACACAACTGCAGTGTTCCCAGGCTCAGAAACGTCGAAAGGGCATCAGTACAACAGTCTATATGACATTAGTGGCACAACTTTAATTTCGTGAAGCCACGAGATTACTTTTTGTGTGCAAAGAAAACAAATTTATTCATCAGTTCTTCTCAACTGAAAGAACCCTTTTAGGGACCACCCCGATTTAAATTAAAAGAGCTTGATTCGGCACAGCTTGATTAAAACACTTTAAAGGGTTGGAAGCAGACATCCACCGCTCTGTCGGCACGCAATACAGTGCCTGGTATTATCAGGGTTTTATGTCCACGGTTAAAATGGATCCGGCTTCAAAGCCGAATACGACAACATCAATCATGGAGTATTGTGTTTTCAAACCAAAAGCAAAAGGACAACCGAAGGACATTGACACAGTAATACAGTATGGCATGTGTGTAAAAGAGAAAGAGCTGCAAAAATTTGCCAAAATTATGAAGACATCCACGAGTGCATCAGTCTCGTCAATATCGACTAACCATGTCTAAACCACAGCGCCGTAACACTAAAGTCTGCTGGACGCGACCGTTGAAAATCATTTGAAACTTGTCAATACGTCATAAGTAGAAAGCAGCATTAGTTTCCTGTCCATTAGTCCGTTAGTTCCTATATATAGTATAGACAGCAGAATAGGTTCTGTTGTATTTTGTCACGTCGGCTCGCATTCCAGTGTATACAAGTATAATCTAGACAATATCAGATGAGATGATTATGCTCTATATTGCAAAGGAAATGCAGCCATTCAATACAGCATTTAAAGAAATTTTTGCATTTGATTAATATGTGCATAATATAATTTTAATTTTGGAAACGCTTTATGGTTTTGTTTCTGATGAAAGATACATTTATGCAATTTTGTTAGGTTTATATTATTACGAGGGCTTAAAGAGTCACAGTTTCATGATTTAATTGAAAAATAGATTGTGGACATGTTTGAGATTGATTACGATATAAAGTCATCAGCTCGCCCGCCCTTCCTTTACAGGAACTTAGGTTTTTTTTTTTCGTCTTTCTTTTGATTTTGGATGTGACTTCCACGTAGCTGAGTGCTCGTCATTTTTGTTATATTAGGATGACACCCTGATGTGACCCAAAGAACCTGCTCACCTCACTCTTTCAAAGTGCTGATTCACATGAATTACTTTCTGAAAGTTCACCTGTTTCAAAAGCTTAGACTCTGAGTTCACCGAGCAAATGTTTGTTTGGAGCATTTTTGTGTATGCATAGGTGTGTTTAATAGAAAGAGCTGTCTAGACGGTGATGTGTGATAAAAAGGATGGGAGAAGGCCACAGGAGATTCTTCATGCTCTCTGCATTAAAAACCCAACTAAATGTCTAGGGTTTTCAGAAGCAACTAAATGCAATGTTCTTTCATCTTGAGCTTGCAAAGTTTTCTTTCTATGACTTTGTAGTTTAAGCAAGTGCTTATGTTCGGCAAAAGTAAAAATTTATAGGGTCATAAATTGATAAGGCAGGCAGTTTAAAAGTTTTGAGGAGACAATAAAGAGGAGACTTAATAAATTACGATACTGGTTGATAAAGATGGCTGTTCAGAACTTCTTTGAGGTCATAGCTTTTTACTTTAGCTTTTACCCAAAGAGACTGCTGCATTAAACTGATGTATTACTGTATTCAATACCACAATTTAACTTATATAATGCTACTTCATCCTAAATTACGTCACAATGATTTTTTTACTGTCATCGTAGTGATTCTCAGTGCATTAGTGTCATATAAATATCACTCTATTGTGATATGTATTGTCATTTGGAACAAAACAATATGTATGCCTCCTGAAAGAAAAAGGTAAGATTAGTTGTGTATAGTTCCATCAAATTTGCCTTACAGTCAATTCAACGTCATGTTAACCAGGAATCATTCTATTTATTTTAGCTTTATTTCAATTAACTAAAATAACTAATACTCAAACTATTAAGTTATCAGTACGAACACTGATTAATATTTATCTTTTAATTGCATGCTGGCACATCAACTACAATAAATAGCAAAACTGTCATCATAGTAACAATTCTCAATTCATTTTGAAATGTTAAAAACTTATTGAGGGAGTCTTTGAACAATTCATTCACACTGGGTCCGCTTCAAACCGCTAGCTCATGAGTGCAAAGTGTGGGTCTTTTTTGACGCGTTTACTCAAAAGCACAATGCATATGGATGCACAAAAAGATTTCCACCGTTGCACTAAATGATTGGTAACGGCAATATATGGCTGGTAAAGTTCAGTAGTTTTAGCAGTCGAGATGCGTAAGAAGGTTAGGGAAAGCGTACAGCATAATGATTATACCTGTGATAGCATCTGTCTCCTCCTGCCCACAGGCCCTGCGCGTGATGGCAAAGATCATGAGGGAATGCTGGTACGCCAACGGAGGCGCTCGCCTCACTGCGCTTCGAGTGAAAAAGTCTCTGTCTCAGCTATGTCAACAAGAAGGCATCAAGATCTAGAGCAAAACTCTCCTCATCTTTACACTGCCTATTCACTCCCTCCACTCATCTAGAGAGGACAGCGGGGGAATATCGAGGGACCAGAAAGGATTGGTGCTGTTTCACTGTTGTCCATAAACGGATACCTCCTCATCGTGCAAGAACACCTCAGACAAACTTTACCAGCCATGCTTCATCTGGTGAGTCACCACCATACATCAACCACAGATGGCCATTCGTTGCGATAGATGTGGACTTGAGCCTTTTGGACTTGTTTCTGTATATAGCCCGTTGTCTATAGATGTACATATCTGCAGTCTTCGTCCCAGGAAATGCCCCTGTTCTGAAACACTCGTGTTTACCACATTTGGTGGAAAAGGATCTTTGTAGGTATCAAGTCACTACATCTCTTTACATCCCACATCGGATTTAAACCAAGCACTGCGTTTGCAAGCAGCTCATCAGTTAAAAAGAGTAATATTGTGCTGATTGCTGTAGCACCGATTCCAAAGACTCACCTGATTATTTGGAAATGGTTTCGTAATTTGGCTCACGACTTCAGCGTATTCTCTTTTCAGAGACCGAGAGAGAGCCTGAAGGGACCAGCCAAGAAAACTGGGTTAGTCATCAAAAGCCATTTGTACAAAGGCCAACTTAGCTGAAGCACATCTGCTTGAACGTAATAAGGACATGTGTGTTTTATGCACATTTGAAAGGATGGTGCTGTCGTGATAAAGATCCGATTTATTTTTCTGTAGTATTTAGTTTCCATTCTTGCCCCTTGAGGCTTTAAAGGATTAGTTCACCCAGAACTGAAAAATCTGTCATTAAATACTCTCCCTCGTGTCCTTTGAAATCCGTAAGACCTTTCTTCGGAATACAAATGTTTTGATGAAATCCAAGAGCTTTTTCAACGTGCATAGACAGCAAGGGTCCTACCACTATCAAGGTCCTACCACTTTAGACTATGCTGCCTAAAGAGGGTCAGGGAGCTCTCGGATTTCATGAAAACCTTAAATTTGTGTTCTGAAGATAATCAAAGGTCTTGCAGGTTTGGATGGTGAGTAATTAATGACAGAATTTTTGGCTGAACTGTCCCTTTAAGAAAACATGGACACAGAAAGAAGCTAACCACGACCTATTGTATTTTGCTCTGTGTATGTAGTCTGTACACGTTCTTCAGGTCGAGTTATCCAGTTCTGCTCTACTTGCCGTTTTCATTCAGATCTGTAAAACACACCGTATTGATTGTGACCTCATGCATATAGTTGAGCACCCGTTCTTGAGCCGCAATCTCATGGATGTATCATGTGTCTGTATTTGGTCAAGCCAAGCAATAAGTTCTCCTTTATTTTATTCATAGCTGGAAGATGCATGTGGTCAATGAATGTGATCTCAACTTTTAGTCAGTTTGTAGACATTTTAAAGAAATACGCTTTTATTTTCTACAGCCAAATACAAAGCTGAAGTGATCTTCTGGGGTGTTTTTAACGGTTAAGTCCGTGGAAATCTATGTGTAGCAAAGACACTCTTTGAAGATTTGGATGTGAAGATGTTAACCAGGCTACTTTAAAGGGATCCTTCACCCAGAAATGGAAATAGTCATCAGTTTTTTTTTTTTTTTTTTAATCTGAGAGATTTCAGTCGTTCCTGCAGTCCCAATCCACGTAATTCAAAAGTTTGACACTTTAAAAAAGTTCATGATTTCTATGGGTTTCTTTTATAATCGTTCTGTTCTTCATATAAAAGCAATTGTGTCTTTACAGAAGACTTGAATTAAATTGCTTGATTTATGAGGATTTATTTTACAATGTCTATGAACATTGTAAAGGTCAAAGATGACGAAAAAGAACTCAATGGAATTTAAAAAAAAAAAAAACATATCCTCATTTGTGTGAAAGATGAACAAAAGACATACAGGTTTGAAAAGAATAACTGATGACAGATTTTTTCATAACTCCCATCACTCTGGATTCATGCTAGAAACACAATGCCAACAATCACCAGCAGCCTTCAGAATGTTACAGTGTTACAGTCCAAGAATTAAATGTCTAGATTTCTCTAGATATTCACCTCTCCAGCTCAGATATTTTCTACAGATTCAGTTTCCATAGTTTGTTTTTTTCGCATGTGTGCGTGTATATAAAATATGCAGTTGTTTTTTGAACAGTAAGATTTGTTTTTAACGAAGCCACCTCTGCTCACCAGAGTACAGCATAGACAGTGCAACTTATTTTAACGGTAAAAAAAATAAATTAATGGTTTACTATGAAAATAATTTTTAAATAAATGTAAACATTTACAAAATCATTAGACACTCTAGACTTCAGAAATTATTTTGATATTCTGATTTGCTGTTCAAAACAAAAATAAAAATTAAAATAAATGATAAATAAATGGTAAAGTGTGTAATGTTACAAAAGCTTTTTAAGATGTTTAGCTTTTAATATTTTCCTGAAGAAAAAAAAAATTACTCAACTGTTTAAAATATTGATAATACTTTCTTGATCAGCATATAGAATGATTTCTGAAGGATCATGTGACATTGAAAACTGTAGTAATGATGCCAAAAAAGTAGCTTTGATCACAGCATTAAGTCACATAAAAGTGGATTTAAATAGTTTTTTTTTTTTTTTTTTTTTTTAATATTAAAGGTTTTTCACATTATTACTGTTTTACTATTTTCTGTATTTTGGATGAAATAAATGCAGGCTTGACGAGCAGAGAAAAAATTTAAGATCTTACTGTTTAAAAACGTTTGACTGGCAGTGTTTGTGTGTGATATATATACATATACATACATTCACACACTCATAGGAAACATGCTGTCGTATAACTACTTGGTTACTTTGGTGTCATCTAACATTCAGTATTTTCAATTTGAGTTTAAAAGGGGGAGGGAGGGGGTCACACTACAATAGCACCAAACTGTTCTGCAGCCCACATTGGCATTAACATATCGATGAATGAATGAGTTCCGGCTCAGAAAGGCAGGCAGGAAATGATGTGGGATGCAGCCAGAAACACTTACACTATGATATGCAATCTCACTGTGTGTTCTCCAGTGCATGATGCAACACAAGTGCCTCAATTTTATAAAGATTTCTGCTTTCCGCAAATTATTGGTATAACCAGTCCCTAAAAACCAGAATGGATCTGCGCTTGCAGCGATTTTCAGCATTATAAAGTCATACATTTGTTTTTCTTTGTTCATTCCAAGGTTATGGTTTATGTACAGACAAATTTTGCTATTCAGTCAGTTTCCATATATATATATATATATATATATATATATATATATATATATATATATATATATATATATATATATATATATATATATATATATATATATATATATTATAAAAAGTCATTCCAGAAGCCTTTTTATATTGAGTGCCTACTCTGTGGTTGGTGTAAATGCAGTTTGGGTTTTTGGTGACATTGAAGCTTCTTACAAGAGCTGAAACATCACTTCAACAAAAAAAAACACTACAGTGCAACACCCAAAAATAGTTCACGCGAAAGCATACCTCTTCGGGCAAATAGGATCATTTACCTCAGTGTGAATAAACGTTTGTTCATTTAGACGTGGACATTGATTTGTACAAAGTGCTTGCATTGAGAAATGTTCGTATGTTTTATTTGTTTCGCTGAAGAAATCCTGGATGATAGCGTTCTACCTAATGTTTGAAATGAGAAGGATGCTCGGGTCTTATTTTCATCTTCAGTGTTTTGTTATGAGTGGAGCGTTCACAGGTTGGATTGAGAAAGCGTTCGCCGTTAACGGATGAGATTAACGCTCGAGTGATGCTGGAGCTTTTTTTTTCCTGTGTTAAACTTGTAAATTTAAAATTCATGTCAATAAATAGGTCCTTATTTTACCTTGGAGAACTGTGTATTTCTTGATAGCTGAAAGAGCAACATCTCCTCGGCGTCCTTGAACGGATATTTCACGAATTCTCGGTCACGTAAAATTAATCGCAGTAAAAGGTAAGTGTGTTTGATGGCGGTGAGAGGGCTCCGAGCTCCTGAGGTTTCTTCGACAAGAGACTGGTCCGAGCTCGGCGTCCAGCCCGATCCCCGCGCGTTAAAGAGAGGAGTTGGGTGGCGGAGGAATACTTTGAACGAGACGCTGAGGTAAAACGCTCGTATTACTTCTCCCGCTCTGATTGGATGAAGATGTAACCAAGTAACGCGAGACCAGCCGTGTTAATTATCAGCGCGTGCTCGGTGCTTGTAGCTGAAGCTAATTTGCGACACTTGTTCCTAGGACTAATTAATTACAAAATATACACGACTATATAATATAAGCACACTAAACATGACTGCAAGTTTGTTATTGTGTGACCCAAGTTGCTGAAGGGCCTCTGTAAGGTGCGGCTGTAGTAATTAGAGCTGAGTGAAGAAACATGAGACAATAAATACACAATTACGACAATATATGGGCTATGTGTGTCATTTTTAGATAAGTAAATAAAATCAAGGAATTCTAAAGTGCAGTATATATTTTCTGTGATTAAAAATGGGTGTTTGCTGTATATAATCCAAATATGAAATTGCTATTAGGAAAATAAAGATAGAACACAAAAATATTGGTTATTATAATGCAGTTTAGGTCTATTTGATTTCTCCGCCAATTAAAAATACAACTTGTCAATTAGACAAAAAGTTATTATATATGATATTTCTGTGTCCCTTTACTTCTGAGTTGGTGAGTACGCCCTGACCTCAACACAACACAAGAATCAGGTAAGAGGAGAATGCAGGAGCCAAAAGAAACAGCAGATGTAAAAAAGAAATTTGACCATCATGTGTTGTCTAAAAATATGCACTATACACTGTGAACATCTAGTCAAGTTCATTTAATCCTGAGAACACTGAATATTTAACCTTGTGAGTCTATGATGTTGCCTCATGTTCCAGTAAAACCAAGGACCTGCTTACACTTACACTAGTTTCCTGAATACCGGATGTGACCCTGGTCTTACTGTACGCCGCTGGGATATATTTGTAGCAATAGCCAAGAATTGTATGGGTCAAAATTGTATTCTTAATATCCTAATGATTATTATTTTTAATATCCTAAGATTATGTTCCATGAAGATATTTAGCAAATTTCCTATTGTATTTTTACTTAGTAATATGCATTGCTAAAAACTTCACTTGGACTTTTTGCACCTTCAGATTACAGTTTTTCAAATGTATTTTTGCCACATATTTTCCTAACAAAAATACACCAACGCAAATACATTCAATATCAATTACCTTTTTATTACCCTTGCAATTATTCCTTTTTTTTTTTCTTTGCAAACGTACATATGCAAAAACTAGAGCGATTGAATAAACTTCAATAAAAATTTCTTCTGAAGTAACAAGCATGTATACAAGGACCAGACAATGTGCTGAATGCATATATATATATATATATATATATATATATATATATATATATATATATATATATATATATATATATATATATATAACTAGAACTTTTGTAGCTTTACAACACATTTCACGCCGGTGTCTGTTCTCAGAGCATTCCTTTCATTGTGTGCTGTATGCGCTTAGAAAGTGAAGAGATTGAACTCATCCACATTCTGGACCGTGGGCAACTCTGCGCTCGGTTGTGCTCAAACTTTTATGAAGTCTGCATTATAAATAAGCTGAAGGTCAAACAAAGGTTGCGCTGTCTGTTTCAGAGGCCACAATTAATGCAACCCAAAGCACGTTTCACTCCCAAGTATACCTGAAGACACAAGCTGTATAATGTACCTTAAGCAACTTACATCCTTGAATTTCTCCCAGCCCGAATCTGTTGGGCCACGGTTCAAGAACAAGAACTACTTGTTTGTTTGTTTTAATAATTCATTTGAAACTATCAGGGACAAACGAGATGAGACGGTTTCACTCCTTTTCGTTTAGTGGCATTCCCAAGGCCTTTGCATGAATGTAATTGAACTGCAAGTGTCTAGACTGAAAAGTTACATACACAGGTCCGCCACTGCTGCCACGCTTGATCTGGCCTCAGCTCAGAAAAGACCCGCGCTGCTGATACACAATTTACAGCCGCGTAGGGAAGGGTGTTTTTCAAGCATAACTTCAGTAATGTGTGCGGGTCTTGAGGGACTGGACGAAGGCAGCCCTGGATCAAACACAATCTCGAATCTGATCAGTCAGAACGCCGTTCACAGGCATCATTTTTCTCTGGCCTCCTGTTTTACCTTGAACACCATCAGAGGCATTTTGGTAAATCTTTTCCGAGGTTCAGAACTGAGCCTTGCAGGGAAGTATTTAGATTAGTTCTGTCTCCCTCGCCAGTGTATCAACGGGCTTGAAGGGAATGAAAATTGTCGTTATGTCCTTTTCCAAACACGGCTATTTTTTATGATTATTGCACGTATTACCATTCTGAGTATATAAGGACTTGACGGCTTTTCGCACAAAACACAAGGGGAAGTGCTAGTAATGCCTAGACCTGAAACAAGGAAGCCAACGAACTAGAAATTATTACTTCATAGCGCCACCTTGTGGTGGTAACGAACGGCTATCAATGAGAAGTAAACATTAAAAAAAGATTGAAAATATTAGCAATACATTAAACATCAGTTATTTATTTATGTTAAGCAATTTTACTAATTTGTATATTATGTATAAAAAGTACTGTAAGTCAGCCAATCACATTGCAACGTAATGCTTTTAAGCATGTTTATATGGTCTAGAGGATCTACTGAAGTTGAAAGAAATGTGATTTTATGACTTTGATGCATGGTTGATGCATGGATAGACTGGGGTACACTTCCCAAAAGCATTGTTAGCTAAATATGGCGGCATGTTCCATTGAAGTCTGTCTTTTGGAGGGCGTTGTTGCTTCCAGGAAACACACCCCTGGCCAGTCTTTGAAACTACTGATGTACTGTCATTTTCACATACAAAAAAAATAGAAGAAAAAAAGGTTACCTGGTGTGTGTCTGCAGTGACATTCACATGGTAGGGTCAGAATTTGGTGTAAATAGCACGAAAGCGTGGATCCATCCAGTCGTGTATCATAGCTCCACGCTGGTGGTGGTGAAGTAACGGTGTGGTGAGTATTTTGGCTCACTTTCAACCTCTTAATACCAACTGAGCATTGTTTAAATTTACCAGCGTACCTGAGCTCGGCTGACCATGTCCTTCTCTTTTACGACAACAGTATGCCCATCTCATGATGGATACGTCCAGCAGGATAACACGCCGGGTCACAAAGCTCAAATCAAATCGCAATGCTTTCTTGAACATGACAATGATTTCATGCACTCAAATCACCTCCATTCACCAGATCTCAATCCAATAGAGCACCTTTGGGATGTGATGTGATGTGATGGAATGGAAGATTCACAACAAGGCTGTTCTGCATCCCGCTGTCATGTCAATATGGACCAAAATCTGTCAGGAATGTTTCCAGCACCTTTTTGAATTTATGCCAAAAAAAGGCAGTGGGTCGACTCAGTACTAGGAAGCGGACCAAAAAAGCTGTGTGTGCCTGATTTATTAGGTGATACGAAACTGTATACAGTTAATACATTAAAAATAATACACACGATATGTAAAACAGTCAAAGACAGAAATAAGTTTTAATTGTTTTACTTTATTAGTGGGTGATGAGTGAGATAATAAAAAGTGCATGCATTGGATTTCAATCAATAATCAATTAAGCCTTCGGGAAGTGTTTAATGCCCTTTATGTGGAACAAATCCAAATGTTTAATCATGTCAGAGCACTGAAAAAAAATCTCTTTAGAAGTGAACAGTATAAAATACAAAGCACTTTGTTGAGGCTATTGTTACTATTATTGAACAGATCTGCTCTGCCTTTGATATGAAAACTATTGTGCAATCTGTTATATTTACAAACATATTCTTAAGTCCTGACATTGAAAACTAAGTGTACTTTTACTGTATCTAATATAATGAGCCTCCTGTAGTCTTGTATACTGTTTCACAGTGTCCTAAAACTCTTGTTTTTGTACTTGTACAGTTTGTTTTAAAGGTGACATATCATGAAAATCTGACTTTTCCAGGTTTAAAGTGCTATAATTGCTTCCCTTGTGCATCTACCAACGAAGGAAATGTGAAAAAGAGTAAAAAAAATTTCTGTAAGCGGCTCAAAAAAACGAGTGCGTCTGATCTCTCTCCCCTAGTGATGCAGCATTATAATATTACCGCCCCATCTGGAGCCGTCCGTGTGCTCCAGATGTGTCCACTCAGAAAACCGTATATCACAAGTTTAAACTACGTAATATGGTTTAAAAATGATTTCAAATCCACAAACACGATAATCAGAACCAAAACAGTTTTTAGTAGATACAAGCTGCAACGGTGCAGTTCTTTTTCTGAAAAGGGGGCCTGGAGCGGAAGCTCATTTGCATTTAAAGAAACAGGCACCAAAATGAAAAAAAGTGTTTCAAGCTTCCACTAAAAATAGGCATTTTCAAAACGATGTAAAAAATTATCTCGTGCTAAAAATTCTCAGACACATTCTGGGGACACCAGAATGTGTAAAAAGGGTCATAATATGTCACCTTTAAGTCCGCTTTCTTGCATTCGTGCCTGAGCTGCTGAGCTTCTTGTGTTTATCCCTCTTTATCGACCTCACAGACAGAGCAAGAAAAGTCACTGCGCTGAGGGCCTGTTTATTTCTTCTGCTGCGAGTCCTGCATGACTTGATCGTGAGGAAGGAGGGGGCTGTCTGTAGTGGGGCGGCAGGGCTGAATACACCGCAGTCACGTGACCGGGGTGGGTCTGCACTGGGTAGACGGTGGAAATTACTGCAGTCTCTGAATCTCCATAATTGTGGAAACCAGCCTGGCGCAATCCTATTAACACAAAGGTACAACATACACACAGCGGATGAGGCCAAGTAAACGCTGCGGTATGCGCAAGACCAGGAGATTACCTGGTGATATGATGGGCTGTCTGGTGAAGGTCACGTTGAAATCAGGCCTATCTGGAGGAGGGTAAGGGTGGACACGTCTACGAATGAAGTACCCAGTACTGCAGCAGCACAAAATGCCAATTATCAGCAGCAGCCTACAGACCAATCAAAAACCGCTTTTAAAATCATTTCAATTCCAACCCAGGTCAGCACAGGGGTTCGGTTTCGCCTCTCAGTGCGAACTTGCATGAGAAAAACGGTTGCTCTGATCAACCCTTTGAGCCAAGTACAACTTCGAAGCAATTTCCAAAAAATACTTGTATTTTTTATAAAACTTTAAATTGAAAGAAGAAAAAAAAGCTCACCAGAAATACCATATTCTTTGAACAGACAGGATCGAACACAGCATTGTGTGCCACAGCAGTCTTCGATATTTTGCATCTGTAACAGACATAATCATCTTTCAGAAGCTCAGGGTTATCAAGAATTCATTAAATGGGCATTAATAAGACGTTAATAATGTTATGAAAGATTTCTATTTAAAATAAATGATGTTCTTTTTCTGTTCATCATGACAAAATAAAAATATGAAGCTCAACTGTCTCCAACACTGATGATGTATATAACACATTTTTTTTAATTGTTATATCACTATGTTATATCATCCTTATATCAGCTTAGAATTTTCATTGGGATAATATTTTAAGATAAAGCCTAGTACTTGTTGCTGCACTAATGACTTGTAAAGTTGATGATGAATGTGCTCTTTTGAATGAAATGTGATTGCGAAGCGTGACGTACTGTCTGCTACGGCTGCAGGAGAATTAATCTGTGCTTTTGGTGTGAAGACTAAATAGTTTGTACCTAACCTCCTGCGGTGGATGTCAGTGGCTGGCTGTACGGGAGTGCTTGTGATAAATTACTCTTATTGAAACCATTAAAAGGGGGGAAGTTTCTGAGCTAAGGAATTCTCTCTTTTTTTTCCACTGTGCATCTGAATGAATCTTTTAACCACTGTTCTGTTGAAACTATTAAGAAGGATGTAGAAAGGGACGAGGTTAATAAAGACCGGGGTGGCTAGTCTGGGTCCTAGTTTTCTAGCTTCTTCCTTAAAACCCCAACTGCTCTGTTCAGTTCTGTTTTATATATTATACTTACACAAAGTACACAGGATAATCTCCTTCATAGTACCAACAGTACTTTTTTTCAGCAACTGTCTGCAAACGAAGACACAGTTTTATAAATAAAGTCTCATTTGCATAAAAGAACAAGGTAATAAACACGTAAGCTGAAGCTAAAATTTATTCTGGTCGAATAATTTAACATTGCACTTGTGTTGCCTCTCTTCTACCGTTTTTGTCTTGTGTGCAACACAAACTATTGAGCTTTTTCCTGTCTAGCCAGATGATGCATCTCAAATACTATATAGTAATTAAAAACAAAAACTATAAAAATGTTGATGCATTTTATCTCACATCACCCTGTTTAGGCTGGAAATGAAAGACAAGATTAATCACTGCACCGAACAGTAAAAAATATTGACTGTGACTATGTCAAACCTTTTACTTTTTGTGCCCTTTAAATGAAGACCATGTGAACCTGGACTACAAAACCAGTCAGAAGTAACCCGTAGTGGCAAGTAGTATATTTGTAGCAATAGCCAACAATACATTGTATAGGTCAAAATTTTGATGTTCCTTTTTGTGCCAAAAATCGTTAGGATAGTAAATAAAGATCATGATCCATTAAGATTTATTTTTTGACCCTATGATTCCAGTTTGTATATATCTTAATCTGTGTCACATATTATATAACATAATGGTGATTTCTTATTTTTTGTGACACTTGAAGACTGCATCTGATATCACTGAAAATAAACCATAAAGAGCTTCTTGTCCGAGTCCTGGACAAGAACAATAAACAATGTTGTGTGCTAGATGGACAGCGTGTATGTGTGTGGAAAATATTGCAAGAAATGTTTAACACACGGACGGTCAGAGCAGAAGACTACAAAACGATAGTCCACTTTAGACATTCTACTAACAATAAGTAACTTTGCAAACACATGTCAACTAACTTAGGTTATTAGAAGACTGCCTGCTTAATATCTTCTCAAACTTTATTTTGTCGGGTCCACAACATGCACCATACTGACTTTCAGAAACTCTGCAAGTATAGGTCAGCTTATTCTACTAACCCTAAACCTACCCTGACGGTCTATTCTGGGAGTTAGTAGAAAATTAGTTGACATATATTCAAAGCTACTTATAGTTAGTAGAATGTCTAAAGTAGACTATCAACATAAAGTGTTACAATGAAAAAATATGAAATGTAAGAAATAGTAAAATGCCGTTTTACTCACCTCAACAAATAAAAGTGTGATGAGGAGGCCGCATAACTGTGGCATTCTCACAGATTTACCTCAAACCCCGTCGGAGAGCGCCAGACACAGGCAGGGGTCACTGAAGCTGCTCGACAGCGCTGATGCTCGTTGTTTTAAACGGCGGGTTGGTGATCCACGCGCCTCGGACTGAAACATTATTAAACCTCATGCAGCGCTCGCGCTGTGGCATCGGACTCTCCGACATCCTCTACATTCCCATTATACAGTGAGGAGGATGACATCACATGACCTCACATCACAAAGACACGTTTGTGCTGCTCTCTTTCATGATTTAATCGCCGTTGGACTATTTTCGCAAGTAACCTAAACCTCTGACTGAACGCACTTGTAAACAGCTAGTCATTCATCCAAAGCCTGCTATTGTGTGCTTTCTGTGGAGCGCCTTTCACGTACCATTGTTGTGAAACGAAAAAGCCACTTACACAGCTTACCTCATGAAGTTGGCCAGTAAGTCATCACATGTTTATTAGCATAACAACACTCTTAAACTCATTAAACAACAAGTTATAGAGTCTACGGGTATGGGGTATTTCAAACCTTATTTCTTTTGTGGAACAAAGCCTGCATACAACAGAAGGGAATGGTCACCAAAACTTGCTCATTTGGATACCTTCATGTTCACAGATTAAATAATCATACAGGTTTGGAAGGTCATGAGGGCGAGTTTATGGTTGTACGCTTTATTTTGTGGTGCACTATCCCTTCGGATAACCTACATCAAAGTATGGGCTACAACACATAACAGAATCACCGCTAACAGTTAGTTTGTATTTTACATCTTTATTGCTGTTGCTGTAGACAGTTCCAATGTTTTTCAATCTAACATTTTCCCCAGAAACCCAAAGAATACAGTTTGCATATACAGTAGACCATTTTCTGTTTACTTAATATGTTGCACATCAGTAGCAGTACTATACAAAAATATACATTTGTGTTCACGCTGGGAAGAACAGCTATACTGTACAGTCCCCAAAAAAAAAAAAATTGAATTTAAAACATTGTCTCTCACCCTTTGACGCATCGTGATCATGCCAATGCAAAGAGATGTCATCAAGAATCACTTTGCTTTAGCATATAAAAATCTTTGTTCATAGCTAAAACTTTTAGACATTATGACAAAGAATTTAAGCTTAAAGAGGTATTGTATTATTTAGCTCTTCCCATTACAGGAAAAATGAAGTCCTGTATATGACACTATTCTTAGATGTGGCAGTGATGATATCAGATCAATATTTATACCACAGAAATTCCATTGCCATTCATACAATACCTGTATTTGCATAGATTAATAAATTACGTGAAAAACACATTTTACTGAGGCAACATTTCTCTAGTGTTAACTGTTTTCAACAAAACTTAAAACTAAATATTACGCTTTCATCCTGAAGTGCACATAAATCACTATGAACAAAGGAAAAAAAATCACATCAAAATCATTTCAAAAATCTAATAAGCCCAGAAGTTAGTTTGCTAAATTAAACAAATGCAAAACCCCTTGCCCTGTATTACTGTTTTTTACTTTTTTACCATAATTAGCATTCCCACAACATAAATAATAAAACCAAACTGGTTCTAAAATATATAAACAAAGTTTAAAAATGTTATGCTTTTTTTCTAAACAAAATGATTTATTTTGTCACAGTGTTCTAAAGACGCTTTATGATATTTTGCCATTAGCTCTATAATCTACACTGTGTTGAGTTTAACACAGTAATCCAGGAGTGTTTATGTCATAGCTAAATAAATACTACAAATAAGGGTTTCTATGTGCTACTTCAACCTTTGTGGGATTTAAAACTGGCAGATGAACTAAGCAATTGCAATGAATCAAGCTTATTTAAAAGGTTTCAATTTAGTAACATAACTAAATTAAGATCTGCCACAATTAAAAACAACACCCTACACACATTCCAGCAACCTACAATCATCATGACTACTAGACACAAAATAAAACGTGAAATTGCACACAACCGCTTAAAAACACACCTCGATACCAATTCGCCAAAACCTGATCCTAACAGTAACAAAGCCAATAAAAATGCACACCTGATGATTGTTGAGCAACTGCGTAAACAAGACACAAGGTAGTAACTACAGTAGTGACACTACTGAGGAGCAGCCTCGCCTCTCTGACATGTGCATTATGGGAATCAAAAGAGGTCAGGTCAGAGGACACGTCCCTCATCTCTGCCCCTCAGACAAGCTGCTCTTCAGAGAGCGTGGCACATCAGAAAAGCCCTGATCGACACCATCAGTTTCAGGGGGAATGTGCGCAGACTCATTCAGCTGCATGATATTCTTCAGGCAGGGCAGATGAGTCGAGAGATGAAGGGCGTGGCGGGTCAATGAGCAGAGAAGAGATGTCTATAGGAGGCACAGAGGAGTCGAGAGATGGATTGAAGAATTCATTAAAGACGCCACGTCTGTGGGCATGCTATGATCAAGAGGCAGATTTGGGAGAAGAGCTTGTGGAGAGGAAGGGGAGGAGGGAACATTTGAAGCTGGAAAGCGAAAGAACTAAAATCCACAGCAGGATACTCCTCACATTTTGTTCCTCATGGTTATGACTGGGAACATCAGTGTCTTGAAGCTCCTCTGTAAAAAAAAAAAAAGACATTTTGTACATTTTATCACCTAGACTTGGACTGACTGATTGAATTCTGTTTATCTAAATTTAGTAAGGTGGTCTCACCGACACCTGATACGTCAATGTCCTCTCGGACGGCTAAGGATGTGTTTGTCATGTCAATGGAAGACGTGGACAGGTCCAGTCGGTCTGCCATGTCTGACATCTCTGAATTCATCATGGCCACCGACTGATCCGAGAAACCTGGAGAACCATTGCTTCTGATGCATTACAACGTCTTTTCTTGATTTTTGTTCAAGATGCAGCATGTATTTTGATGCCTTACCAGGATCCCATGACTCTCTGAATGGAGGTGGCAGTGGGTATCAAGATCCAAGCCACTCACTGGCTGACTAGACGCCATTAAGGACACCTGAAGATATACATTTCAGTTATGTTGTTGTAACGGATCTACCAAAAATTCAAACGATAATTGAACATTCAGTAATCATTCACACACCATCCCATAATTTTAAACCTGTTAGCATTTCTTTTTCTAGGATCTGCACAATTAATACAAAAAAAAAAAAACAAAACAACAACATCTAAATCACTAAAAAAGGTAAATGCAAAAGATATAAATGTCAGCACTGCAATATTTTTTTCTATTTTTACTTAGCAATATTATATATATTATTTATTTATTTTATTTTTTTATTATTTAGCTATGAAGATATATAATCATAACATTTAGGACGCACTTGCGCTTGTCCTGCAAACAAATACACAACAGATCTGCATTTAGTTTTTTGCAAAAAAAATTGCCAATTGCCACAGAAAATTCTTCTCCAAATCAAAGCAGCACTACTAACAAAAAGGTATGTCCGTTTTTGACTCCATTTACTTCTCACTGTATGGACACCAAAAAGACATTTTTTTTTTTAAATATCTCATTTTGTGTTAAAAATTAGAAAAACATAC
The DNA here is from genome assembly GCF_018831695.1 of Puntigrus tetrazona. Classification (NCBI taxonomy): domain Eukaryota; kingdom Metazoa; phylum Chordata; class Actinopteri; order Cypriniformes; family Cyprinidae; genus Puntigrus; species Puntigrus tetrazona. Next base: position 10,816,676 of record NC_056700.1, on the reverse strand, counting down.
ATAGTAATTAAAATGACAATAAAATTCTGGGTGAACTATCTCTTTAAAGGAACACTCCACTCTTGTTTGGAAATAGTTAATTAGTTGAGTTTTTTGAATCCATTCAGTCGATCTCTCAGGTCTGGATTTAACAGCACTTTTGAAGCATAGCTTAGCATAGATCATTGAATCCAATTAGACCAGTAGCATCACATTGTAATGGACAAAGAGTTTCCAAATTGCTATTTAAAACTTTACTTTTCAGTTTTTATAAGTTACATTTGATTAAGATTGATATGATTAGAATTATAATCAAGATTCCAGCGTAATAATCAAGGAACAAGGTTTGCCCTAACATAGCCGCAGCAGACGCACTGATATCACGCAAAACAAACTTCCTCTGATTAATTACGCCAGAGAATGAGAACAGAAATAGAGTTCCTAGTCATATCTGCCTAGAAAATCACAACTTCTTTCTTTTCTGCTGGTCTTAGTACGCGACATAACTACAGAAAGTCAAGTTTTAAATAGAAAAAATATTGGAAACTCTTTTGGCCATTTTAAAGGCGATGGTACTGGTCTAATTGGATTCAATGATTCATGTAAAGTTATGCTAAAAGTGCTATCGCCAGACCCAGAATAGATTAAAAACAGTAAAACTCATGAGCATATTTCCAAAGAAAGTGGAGTGTTGCTTTAAGTAATATGACATCACACTTTCGGCATGTGAACAATTACCTCAGTAAATCCATTTGTAGGAAGTTCTTGCTCTGGTGTTCCTGCCACAGGAGAAGCTTTCTTAGGACTGAGTCTCTTCAGATTCCGGCTGTCAGGTAAGTGCTGGGATTCGTGTAGGTAGCCATATCCAATGCCGCAGCTGGCAAGCTACAAAGACAAAATCATTATCATGCAATGCACATGAAGCTCTGGAGAAAGCCAAGTTATGTCACGGTCATTTCCTCATAATAATGGCTGATTCAGGTCTTCAATACAGTATTACATCTTCTGTAACAGGAACATTACCTGCCTTCTCCCCCAGGCACCATTTGGTGTGACAACCACCTCCTGCATTTTAACACGCTCTCTGTGTTGTAGACCAGCAGCTTCAGCGGTTTCCCTCATATGGGCTTCAATTAGAGAGAAGAAATCCTCTGACTGTTGAGAAATCCAAAGATTACCTGATCAGAATAACCTTTCGCATGCACACATTCGTTTTCGGGTGAATAACAACCAAGCGCTCATTCGCCAGTTCACATCTTACATCTTGGAGAACCTGGCCGGGCTCCAACGATGAAACCGAATGTTCACTGGAGGCCGCCAATGCTGCTGGTGAATTTGGCTCCACATCCCAAAGTCAGCATGCAAAATAATTACATTAAAAGAGAATAAAGAAGAACCGTCCAAGAAGCCGAAGTGCTTGGGTAAAGAAAATCCAAGGATCACTCACACAAGAACATGCCAAAACATTTTCATTGGCTCCCTTGAAAGCTGCAGAAGCGGACACTGGCCCCAGAAGTCCTTTGACCACCCCACATGTTGCTGGGAACAACTTCCAGTTCCTGGATCCTCATGGTCTTTGTACCATACACTTCCATCTTCACCGGTTTCTCCACGTTAACTTTGGAGGAGGTCCTTGAGCATATCATTCTCCTGGTTCTGTTTCAGACAGCACTTGTTCCATTATATTTAAAAAGCAACTGTGACCACGCTTGATGCAGATCAACAACCATGCTTTAGCTAAGACTTTTAATCCAAAACATGAATCTTGATCGATTATTTACACCCCCACCCAAAAATCAGACATGCTGTCTTATTACACAGATTTTGAGAAAGTGGAATAATGGCTTCAGGTTATAACTAACTGGTTTTTAATGCTTCCATACGATTCATGCACATTTAGAATATCACCAAGAATATTCTGTGCATTTCAGTGATTATATGAATGTGACTGACCACTTAAAACTAGTTAAAGCTTGTTTTTAAATAGTCAGAGAGTTTTTTTTTAGCTACTACACAAACACTAGATAGCCACAATAAATATACACATTTTATATTATACAGAATATGTAAAATACACATTTAAAATATTCCACAAAACAGTATTTTTGTCATTTTTGCCTAAACAAAGCATTACTCTCAGAACAATTTTAAAATGTCTACATAAAGCCTGCACAATCAAAATACAATGCAATATGTGAAGAGAAGTCTTTGGATTAAAAGTTTAAGATTACAAGAATAATCAATAAGGATTACAAAATACAAAACTCACAAGACGATTGTTGCC
>NC_056700.1:8798558-8808110 GCF_018831695.1 Puntigrus tetrazona | reverse complement strand
CAATTATTATATTAAACATTATAATAACGACAATTACTAAGCTATAAATAAATATTTTATAGATTAATCAGTTTACACTTATAATAAAAACTAAAACACATGTGCGCTCTACTTATTAACTTTTAGGTTCTCTTATTGAACTCACATACAGGCAGACATGAAATGCAGACACGGATTGTTTGTTTGTTTTTATTATTATTAATATTCAGTTTTAACATAACACGGAGAGACACGGAACATGGGAACACGCGAAATAAAAACTTTGAACGCTTTTTTTTTTTTTTTTTTTTTTNCGCGACGCGATGCTGTGAAACGAAGCGCGCGTCGGGAAAGCCCTGAACTATTTAAACAGCACGCGCAGAAATACAGCCCGCTCCCAGCTGAAATACAAGCGCGGGCGATCCTATGACGAGACTGCCTCTTCACATTCCATACCTAATTCTATTCTACAAATTGCGTAGAATTTCGCCGTTTATTCGCACATCGAAGCTGCTCGATATAAATTAAACAACAGTAATGAAATTTAATCAATCAATATATTGTGGTAATCTACTTCCGTGAAACTCTAAATCTCACTCTCGTTCTGTTTCGTCCCACTTTCAATCCAGAACTGAAAACTGTGAGCCAGATCAAAGGTTCGTGTATTTCATTTTGACTTATGATTAAACACCACGGCTCCGCAGTCCAAGTTCTTAAGGCGTTGATGAAGAAATCCGTCAACTTTGTACGGACCGCTGTCATTGGGTGACTGCGTGCTCCCCGGCCGTGCTTTTATTTTTAATATGAGGGAGGGGGTTCCCAGAAAATACCTCCTCCTGCTGTTCCTCGGCTCTATCTCGTGAATATCAAACACTCGCCGTCTCCATATTGGAAGCAGAGATCAGAAAACACAGGAAAACATGAAGAGGCAGTTTTTGACGATCGCTTAAGCGCGCGGACGTCGGCGTTCTCCGCTATAGCTCCGGGAGTTTAAACGCAAGCGTTCAGACGTCGCGCGGGTCATTTATTCAGCCCGCGTTTGGAGGTTTCATGGTCAGCGCGCTAACGCTATCTTACATTAGCAACCCAGCCTCCAACTACTTGTTAGCCGTTCGGCGCTGGCGCGACTGGTTTTTGTTATGCGCGTCCACACGGGCTGATTGATCAAATGTGTGTCCGCGACGCGTATTTTAATGCAACAAAACGCAAAGATTAGTGGTCGGGTGCAGTCCGTTCGCCCACGCTAGCCTGAGCGACAGCAGTCTGCTGCTGGCTGGAGGTCTGCCATTAACTCGACTAGCTGTTAGCACAAGCTGAGACACGGACGCGGCCAGAACTCGCTGGAAAAAAAAGGAGCTAACATCTCGTTTCCATGGACAACACGTCCATAATAACGCAGGTTACGAACCCCAAGGAGGAGGAGATACTCTCGTCAAATGCTGAGAAAGGTGAGAGGTGTTTTGTGCGTGTTGGAGTCGCTCGCCGTAGCGCGTTTTGTTAGCTTTACCCACCATTTTAAACGAGCGGGCTGCGAGCTCGAGTCCGCGGACGAGAAACGTTTTTGGCATTTCACTACCGTTTGCGTTAACGGAAGTGAAAATAAGGCGGTTTTCGTTCACTTTTTTTAATGTGCTTTTACATGAGAGCGTGTTATTGTCGATGCAGATGCGACCCTGCGCGCGCGTGTGTGTGTGTGTTTATATAACGGAGTCGTCGTGAAGGCGCAACGTGAACCGCTGGAGACTCAAAGTTTTGAGCTCTCGTCAGCGTCGCTCGCCCGTGAGGTGAATGGAGACCAACATAAAAATGTTTCTTTCTGTCACGAGGCAGAAGCGCTCAGGAAGAATTGCATAAGTGGAGCGCTTTAAAGGGCACATGTTTTATTTAGTGTGTTTTTAAGAAGCGGCGGACTTTGATTTGTTCGGGGTTTTTTTCCCCAGTCCGGTCAGCAACAGGAATAGTTAAAGTAGGTATACTATTTAGTTGCCTGATTTTATTTAGTCAACACACAAGTCATTTATGTAATGCACATTCAGATTTATATTTATAGATATGTATTATATCAAGACACAACAGGTGAATATGGCACACTTTTTAACTAATAGATAACACCAAGTTTTCTTAATAAGGCACTGCGTAATTAGGTCGGCACTAATTTACAAAAAAAATTCTGAAAATAAATCTGAACAATGGATAAACCTAAATTCAGAATTCTTGGTTTATTCTGTTCACTTATCATATGGTTTGGTTTCTTTTTTAATCTTTCCTTAAATCAGAATATAAGTATATTGATAGGAATAAAACTTTTAGTTTTTAAGTGTATTTAGGATGTTTTTGTTTCCGTTAGTGCAAAAATTTACTAGTGCATGAATAAACTATAGGTGTGCCTACAGTATCCCACCGTGAATATCTAAACATTTTAAATGAATTTTGGAAAAAAAAACCATAAGAAATGTGTTCATCTATCTTTGCTGCAGAGATATGCAGCTATGAGAGCAGTTTTGCAATTCTGCCTCTGGCTGCCCATCTGAGGATGTCCGGCTCTGACAGCAGGCATTTGGATGGAGCACTTCCAGGGCTTTACCTTTGACCTCTGGGTGGCTGAGTAGAGAAGCTCTTCAACAGCTGCCCTCTCAAAACGGCACAGAATAAAGTTGAACCGTCTAAAATGGTCCCTGTGCTCTTAATGGCCTATTAGGCAACACTTTAAATGCCTTTTGTTACTTGCATATACTTCCTTGATCTCATCCAGACCAGGCCTCCCTCTTCAAAGGCATTAATGAGTCTTTCCTAGATGTAGATTAATATTAAGCCAGAAGTAATTAAAGACAGTAGTAATTACAGGATTTTTAAAGGCATCTCCATCTTCTCATGCCTTTGGCTCTGAGGCAGTCCGCCGCAGTGATCAATGTCTCTGGCCCATTGCCTGACAGGGATCTTTTTTGCATTCTGTCCACAATTCTGTAAAACACTCTGCAATTCACTGTGTTTTATTTTTTAACCTATTTGGAGTGTATATGGAAATACTTTGTGAGAGCTAGTTGCTCATTGGGAGGTCCCATAGTCTATATTACTCTTCATTAGCGGTAAAGACATTTTAAATGAAAACTAGATTACAGACAGATGTGTGTTTTTTTTTTTTTTACCTTTTATGTTTAGGTCTCTGTTGTGGAATTGTTGGCCAGTTAGTAGATATCAAGATGTGTTTTTACACCTCAAAATATGATGCTGAACTCTTAGAAGCCAAGCTGCTGTCCTCCCGCTTATGAAAAATGATCTGCTCCTTTGAAAACAAAATAATAGCTCATAATACGTATTTAGAAGCTGCTTTCTCCATCAAAACTATTGAGTTATAAATGTCAGCAGAATCTTTCCACTTGTCATAGTCTGTCATGCATTTAATACGGGGTAAGGTTTTTATTATACTTTATTTTGGGTGTAAAGTATTGCAGAGTTTTTTTTAATTTACAGGAGAAATGCGTAAGAGGTTCTGGTGAAGCTTTGAAATGGCTAAAGGGGCGGGAGAGGAATGCAAAGCTCTCATAGGCTGTTCATTTTCGTAGCTCCTCCTACCCTGCTGCTGCCCCTCCTTTCCTCTTCCCTCTCTCCCTCAAATATTCCCCCTCTCCCAATGCCTCTGAAGTCCTCACTGAAGCTTCAGGAACGAGGGAAAATAGCCTCTGTCCCTTAAAATGGTGCTGGATTCGACAGCCAATGAGTGGAGGGATGAGGGTTTAGGAGCCTAAAGGGGACGGGGTGGGGTTTGCAAGCGAGTGGGGTCTAGTTTCATTTTTTTTTCCTGCTTGTCACTATTTTTAAAGGGCCTTTACTTGCTGGTGACCTCAGTGTTAACATTTAGAGCCTCTGCTGTGGCGCTGGAATGAAGGCAGATTATTATTAGTGTGTGTGTGTCTGAATGAGGAGAGGAGAACCGTGAGGGTCTTTGATGTTGTGCAGTGTGTTGGTGTAAAGTCTGTCCATAATCAGTTGTAATGGTCTAGACGTTTAATTAAAGATCCCAAGTGACATCCTGCACTGGGAGAAAGCCATTTTCCTAAAGGATTCCCACCATCAGTGTCCTAATAAGTGTTATTGAACTTTGTGCCGTATATAAACTCATCATCAATAATAAATATCATTGCTATATATGCATCTATATATATTTGTATTTAGCATGAATTAAAATAAATTAGTGTAAATTTTAGAATAGAGAGATTTTTAAACGTTTCAATTAAATGCATTTTTTTTATACTCAAAGAATCACTTTGATAACTCCAATTCAATTTTGCCATTAAAGAAATAAATAACATTTTAAAATATATTGAAATAAAAAAAAGATTTTAAATTTGATATAAATGACCCGAATCATACGTTTTAAACCATGTTCGATATGTTCTTTGTCAGTGTCGCTGTCTAACAGCAGCCTGAAGAAGAAGAGGACTCGCAGCATCTTCAGCTCATTGTTCTGCTGTCTGAGAAGTTACGATGCCGAGCCCCCCGCCGCCCCCAACAACAACAGCAGCCCTCTGCCTCCACCTGTGGAGGAGAACGGAGCTCCACCAAAGGTGAGACGTCCGGACATCCTGTTTGCACAGGGGGTGACGAGTCAGTCAGATTCAGAGGCCGTCATGTGTGGTTTGCTGATGTTAAACAGAAGTCATCACAACTCTCTCACTCTCTCTCTCTCTTTTTCTGTGCAGACCGTATCACATTTGTCTGAATTATTGTCCATTTGTCTTGTGGTTCAGCACCTCATTTCCTCTCCTGTTTGTTTCCTCTGTCTTCATCTCTCATGTCCCAGTGTGACCAGGTTGAGGTCATCCCTATCCCCAGTGTATGTATGATTCCACTCCGTGCCGTCTGTCTGTCTGTGTGCTCTCGCATGCCGTATGGAGCGCCGCACCACTGTACACTCCAATCCACTTTTGAAGCGGCTCTGTGGACAGTGATGCACTTTGCCTGATGGATGCTTGCATGCACTGTATATTAAACTACTTCTGAGGCAACTGGAAAGCCTAACGTTTTTCCACACAATTCTAGGTTAAGGCATTTTCAACACGTGTTGGCTATGCCCAACCTCCTGCTTTTTAACTGTTTGGAGTATGACTGCTTATGGTTTGATGATTTAGATGTTTTTTCCCACTGTATTCTTGTCCATTTAAAGCGCTGGAGCAAAACTTTCTGCACCAGTGCCAGAGTGTTTTACAGAGTCCAACAGTACTATCTTTGTTTTTAGCAATTTTTGTATTTGTTTAAAATAATTTGAATTTCATTATTGTTTCGTCTTCAGTTTGTTCACGGGGGGGAAAAAACACAAAATAAATATTTGTTAGAAAGCTATGCAATACGATGCAAAACATTACTGGTTGGTTTATTGTTTAACATAATTCTATTGAAGCTTTGAAGACTAAATATGTTACATTTATATGTAATAATTTAGTAGATGCTGTTATCCAAAAAGCATAAGTGATTAAAAAGCATAGTGTTAATTTATCTTAATTCGCAACAAAAGTTCAGTATTTAGGGGTTAGTAAGATTTAAAAAAAATTATAAAATAAAAGAAATATAACTTTTTAAATGTAGGCCATTTGTTAAAGCGATAAATCACCCAAAAATGGAAATTACCCAATTTGGCAATACTAAAGCCATCCTAGCTGTATATAGTTTTTTTTCCCCAGACAAATATAACTGAAGTTACATTAAAAATGTTCTAGCTCTTTCTAGTTTTATGACGGCTGCTGATATTCAGTAATCCAATAGAAGTCCATTAATCTGTTCCAGTTCATCAAAAAAGGCCTCCTGAAGCTAATCAATGTGATTGTGTAAGAAATATAACCATTTTTAAAACTTTATAAAGCATAATCCTCCACTAACAGTGTAGCGCTCCAATGGTTGGTGTAGGGTTTTTCTTACACAAATGCACCTGTTCGCTTATTAAGCCCCTTTTATGATGGATAAATGCGTTATATTGTACTTCTATTGGATTGTTAAAAATCCATTATAAATCTTGGGAGAACCAGGACAATTTTTTTAATACTTGTGTTTATTCGTCTGAAGGAAAGAAAGTCTTATACAAATCTTGACACTTGATGGTGAGCAAGTCGTGGGGTAGTTTTGTGTGAACTATCCCTTCAAATCTTGATTTGCACATTTTTGGAAATTTTGGTCTTTTTTTTTTTATACTTCTGTTGTGATCCAAGTAAAAATCTGACACTTCTTTGTTTAAAAGGTTCATAAATAGATTGACCGATTATCTGCGGTCTTTAATTGATAAGGGTTTAGTGTGTCTCTTCCGCTGTTAATCTCAATGGTAGTCTGTTTAAGTCCAGTTCTGTTTAAATCCAGATCTTTAATGAGGTTTTAGTAACCCCACGCTGACATTTCCACTGCATGATTTGCTCTACCATTATTTGTGTACTGACTAGGAAGTCGCGTCAAGCCGAACTGTAAGTGTTCTAGTTTTTTTTTTTTTTTTTTTTCCTGTGTTCATTCAGCGGTTTGGACCAGGATCATGACTGCACCCCAGCGGTTCCTCCTAAGCTTGATTCATCCCATTAAACAGACAGGGATTTAGATTAGATGGACTCGACAGCATACTGCCTCCCTCCATAACAAGATTGCCTGCGCTTGTATCGAGACGGTGCAGCGAGGATTAGAGAACTGGATCAAGAGAGGGACCCGTTCACCCGTAGCTTATAAATAAAGTGATGGGATTTCATACGGGCAGCCAGTGCTGAACTCTCTCACTCTCTAACCTTACCTACTCTGCATCTCTGATTAATGTGTGAAAAACCTTTTAATCCCCACGCACGGCCGTAATCCTTTCCACTTCCGCTCGGAAGAGCTGGGATGTTACTGCATGAGCGTCATCTGCGCGGCTCAGGAAACACGCTTCCTAAAATGCCCAAAGCTGTCCCTTGCAGTTTCCAGAGGAAATGTGTAGATGGTTGGGAACCGTGCTGCTTTTCCTCATCTTTCTGCTCATTCGGCTCGATAACGGTCTAACACGTCTCGGTTTAACCCCCCCCTGCGCCTCATTTCTCACTCATTACTCTGACGTTGCTCCGTGTTCAGCATGTTTACTCTCTCTGTTTTACATCTCCGCAGCCTCCAGAGAAGTACCTCCTCCCTGAGGTTAACATAAATGACTATGGGAAGAAGTGTGTGGTGATAGACTTGGATGAGACTCTGGTGCACAGCTCGTTTAAGGTAATTCATTAATTACTGCCTGTAGAAGTTAGTTCAGGTGTTTGCCAAACAGAAACGACCAGGGATGGCCTGCAGACGCAGCGTAACCGTGACTCCTATCTGTAATTCGCTTAGTGACTTTGACCACTGTGACCTATCTTAGGGATATACATGTATGCGGGCAGAGCTTCCTGTGATGCTTAGTGACGGCCCAGTCAGGGCGCATTTGCCTCTGCTGCTTGTAAGAGGAGAGTTGAAGAGCAACACTGATTGTGAGTCTCAGTATTGGGCTTTTCAGCATCTTGAAGCTCAGACGTTTAGCGCAGGGCAGGGTTTTTATAGTTCACTGAAACAAAAAAAAAAAAGTAAAAACAAATGCAGTTACTTGATATAAAATAAATTTGTTTCAGCTTGTTGCTATGGCAGAATTTAATTAACTTAATACCAAAATATAAAATATATATGAACTATGTAGACAAAAAAATAATAAATGACAAAAACACACAAAATGATTAGTATTAAATGAAAACGGAAAATATAAAATAATCACAAGATTACTATACTGTAATAACATCTCAATGATACTGCCACTTTAGTGTGGGGTAGTTTGTTGATAAATGAAAGATTTAACTCTATAATGCCTCTTGTATCACATTACATTAAATTCTAAGGCCACCGAATTATCAACATGATCAGAACTTTACTGAAAAACCTGTTGTACATAATATTTTACATGCCTTCAGTTTATGCTTTTTGGCAAGTGAAAGGCATTTTATTATTCTTCTAAAAACATCCCACTTCAGTTCATGTTACATGTGTTTTTTTTTGCTGGGAAATCTTTAATGATTTTTATTAAGTAAACATAACTTTAATATTGTTGGTAATATTTTAAGATAAATATGTCAGCTGAACTAAAGCGACTTGTATTTACTTAAAAATATAGGAAGATATGTGTGGACTATTAAGGTTTGTATATTTTTAATAACATGAGTATCAAATATGCATACGCTGTTTGTTATATAAATATTAGCAACTGCACAAAATTCCATATTTTTGTGGCATGTGAATAGTCATACGGCATGAGCCATAAAAGCCTGACATACCAAATAATGTAAAGGCTTACGATTTTTCACATTATTTCATATGTCAGGCTTAGCAGGGTAAATTTGCCTTGAGCTCCTATGATTGAAGTCGTGCTAAGGACAAATATTTAAGGTGTGCAGTTTTCAAACCTCCCTCACAAGAGTTTATTAATATTTGATTAGGCAGCTTGGTGTTGAAAGAGCACAGACGCCCTCTGCTGTTTGTTATGAATACACTTATATTTAGCGTAGGCAAAATTAAAGTAAACACCGCTTATCAAGTATCAATAACATCTGATTGCTGTCATAATGTTTATCAGCTGTTGTTAGTTAAAAGGTCACTTGAGGATTTATTTTAATTATGAGAAAGACGAGGCACGAGACGAGTAGCTACAGATTCCTGGCTAAAATGTTTTATGTACCAAACACACAAAATAAGCATTGCTTTCAATAAGACGAGCATTTAGACTTCGGTGTAATACCTTCTCTATTTCAGAAATGGCTTCCTTCACGTTTGTCTCCCATCTGAGGCTGGGTCATAACTGGTCTGTGTTGTTTCTTTCTTTCCCGTAGCCCATTAGCAACGCTGATTTCATCGTCCCAGTGGAGATTGACGGCACAGTGCATCAGGTACAGTACAGATGCAAACATGCGCTGGTTTCATATTACACTGATATCTGATTGCTGAAGATGGGAACGTGCGAGCAATTATAAACGCTCTAGTGTATTCTGCAGCAGTTATGAAGCCATTTATGTGTTTTGTCAACTTGATTAGATGTAGTTTGGGCTGAGAGGCTGTTCCCTTGTTCAAGTAATCCAGGATAGGCTGTCTGTCCTGGGAGGCCTATTCATGATTACTTGCACTAGGTGGCAGTCGTTTGTCTTCACGGAGCTGATGCAAATCATCTGGGCTTGATTTGTGTTCCTTGTGTTTCGGCCTTCAGTTCGACGACCAAGAAAATGACTTATGAAAATATATTGTTATTGTAATTTGTTTTATTTTATGAAGGTTTATAAAGTTTAAATTTATTTAAATGATTTCAAATGACCGAACCAAATATATTAGTGAGTGATGCACATTTTGTCGTTTCACAATTTTAATATGACTTATGTTGAAAATACGTTTCATATATTTTCTAGTTTTAAACAGATTTCGCTTATTTTATATTTGATAAATATCATCAAGATAAACATCAAGATTAAATTTAGTTTTTTTTTAACTAAATGAATTTTACGATTTATTTTGGAGATGTTACACATTTTCATATTTTATAGTGTATTGTTACAAAATTCACTGTTATTA
>NC_056700.1:8795279-8798458 GCF_018831695.1 Puntigrus tetrazona | reverse complement strand
TATATATATATAAAAGCTACATTAATCACCCAGTCGAAACTAACCTATGAACTCTACTATTTGTCTGCTGTTGCGCAGTATTAAACAACGCAAAATTTTCTGTTGTTTACGTATTGCCGCCTAACTCGGTTGCGCTACCTGACAGTAGCTTTGCCATCTCCGCTGATGGGTCAGAGCAGCAGGTGGCTATTTCTGGATCCTGACGAAATGGAGAAACCCTGACTGGCTTCTGAGAAGTCACTGGCCATCAATCTCTCCTCAGAGCGCGTCTCCTGCTCTCCCGGGCTATGACAGTACAGTGCCTTGGCCCTTTAAAGGCCAACAGTTACACCATTACACCACGAGACTGAAGACGTCTGACAGACGAGGCTTTGGCCTGTTTCAAGTAATCCAGGATAGGCTTGTGATGTCAGGAAAGCCTATTCGGGATGACTTGGTTCAGGAATGAGACCATCAGCTTCATAAACGAGCCTGGCTGACCTAGTTGTAGAGGAAAACAACCCGTTTTATTGCTTCTCTTAAAACGGGGTTTATCATTCTGCGATCGTATAAAACCCATCGTTATGTGAGGTATCATATCAACATGCAGGCTAATATAAATCTTATTTATTTAGTAACGTGTCTTGGTGAATGTGACCTGATTTAGCACAGGTTTTTCGCATGTGCTGGTTTTACCCCTTCAGATAGTAGCTGAATTGAATCCTGTGCTGAAATGACTCATAATATAACCGTTTTTTTGTTTTTTTTTGTCTCTGTAGGTGTATGTGTTGAAGAGACCTCATGTCGACGAGTTCCTCAAACGAATGGGGGAACTGTTCGAGTGCGTGTTATTCACTGCAAGCTTAGCCAAGGTAAGAAATGCAAATGGATTTTTGCACTATGCAAGGTATTCTGTATTAAGTTTATTAATAAATAGGATTTAACAGCACTTACAGTATGTATCAGTTTATAGGTGTTACAGGGTTCCCACAGCTGTGGTAAATATTTAATTATTTTGTAATGGACTTTTACAGTCCTGTTACAAAAATACAACTTAAAACATGTATTTGATCTGTTTTCATAGGTAGTTTTATTTTCAAATTTTTTTAGTAAAGTTCTTTTGATATTCATTTTTTAAAAATATACTTTTAATAATCTTATAACTCAATGTCATTTACCTTTTTTTGTTTTTTTTTTTACTTACGTTTACTCTTTCTATATATTCTTTTTGTCCTATGTTATCATATGTCTCTGTCGTTTATTTTTATTTTATATTTTTATTTCACTTTTCACTCTCTCAGTGCATTTATTATATCTTTATATAGATCTATATCTTTACTTTTTTTTTTAAGTCAATATTTATTTTTTTACGAAAGAAATGACAGAAATAAATGGAATTGTATTTTTATTTAGCAAGTATGTTTTAAATTGATCGAAAGTGATGAAAAAGACATTTATAATGTTACAGAAGATTGCTATTTTAGATAAAAGCTGTTCTCCTTAACTTTATATTTATCAAAGAAACCTAAAACCATTCTACTCAGCCATTTTCAATATCATGATAATAATAAATGTTTTTTTGAGCTGCAAATCAAAATATTAGAATGATCTCTGAAGGATCATATGACTGGAGTAATGAAAATTGAAAAATGAAAATTCTGTTTTGAAATCACATGAATAAATGAAATTTTAAAATATATTCTACTGTATTTTAAAATATTTATATTTTTATTATTTCATGTAAATATTTTTATTTTTAAAAGTACAAATATTTCAAAATGTTTTTGCAATTCTTTGGATCAAATAAATGCAGGCTTTGTGAGCAGAAGAGATTTCTTAAACTAAACACATTTAAAATCTTACTGTTAAAACTGTTTTGACTGCTAGTGTACATTTTCATAGCTTTTTTATTTAGTCATCACAAACGACTTAAATCTTAGATATTTTAGAGAGGTGTTTCCATGCTTTGTTTTAGGCCCCTTGTCTAACCATGTCACATTTCCTCCATTCTATGTTTTTTTTTTTATTTTTTTAGTATGCTGATCCCGTCTCGGATCTGCTGGACAAATGGGGAGCTTTCCGAAGCCGTCTTTTCCGGGAATCTTGTGTGTTCCACCGTGGAAATTATGTCAAGGACCTAAGCCGTTTAGGCAGGGATCTCAACAAAGTCATCATTGTGGACAACTCGCCAGCCTCCTACATCTTCCACCCAGACAATGCTGTATGTTATTGCCTTCCTTTCTTCGTTTTACATATAACTGCTTTGGGTCTCACGTAGGAGTGTAACGATTTGCATATCGTACGGTTGATGGCAATTTTCCAAATCATCCAAGTGATCGTCCTTATCCCCTTGTTAGTGGGGACTTTGGAGTGAGTAGGGCATGTGCGTGCCATTATTTGGTCGTTTGGAACGCACCTGTGACAACCTACGCTTACGGTACGGCATGAAAAAATTACATTTTATATTAAAAAAGGTCTCAATTCTCCACTAACAAGGGTACAATTTTGATCACTTTGATTTGGAAAATGCCCGTGAAACATATGATTCGCGAATCGTTATATCCCTAGTCTCTAGATATTTTATGCGCACTACTCGTATCATATTTTTGACAGAAACTCTTCTCTGTCGCGTCTAGGTACCTGTAGCCTCCTGGTTTGATGACATGTCCGACACAGAGCTGCTGGATCTTATCCCTTTCTTCGAGAGACTGAGTAAAGTGGATAATGTCTACACTGTGCTGAAGCAGCAGAGGACTACTAGCTAGCACGACACTAGGCTAGCCACTGTCACTATGGGGCCAGGGAGGCTGCTGGGCTCGGAGCACCACAGTGCTTCCCCTTAACAGGACCAGCCACTAGCTCAGTCCTCATCACCTACCCAGAATTCCATTCACATGATGTTTAATAGAGAAAAAGAAGTTGAAAGACAGAACTGTGAAGGACTGCTTTAGCTATTACGTGCATAAAACAAGAAGCTGATTGTTTTAACACTCAATTGCGTAAATCTCAGGAAAGCGAGCAAGAGCCTATTTCACCCTGAAGTCAAATAATAGAATTAGATTTTGCTTAAAGAAAATGAAAGACATGCCTTTGTGGCAATTTTTTGACCACTAAGCACATTCCCTCAAAATTTTGCCATAATGCTTACATTTCTTGTAATGTGTAAAAAAATAAATAAAAATAAAATAAAATAAAATATA
>NC_056700.1:8705694-8795179 GCF_018831695.1 Puntigrus tetrazona | reverse complement strand
AATGAAGAAGGCCAGGTGGCTGACACCAATCTGCAGTTAGTATCACACACACACACTCACACACTCACTTACCGACTCACTCTCACACACTCACACACTCACACACACACACACTCTACCACACACCTCACACCACTCACACACACTCTCTCTCACACACACATTCCTCACTCACCACACACACACACATACACACTCTCTCACACACACACACCACTCACTCACTCTCACACACACACACACATACACACACTCTCTCACACACTTAACCATACACTGCCTTCTCCCAGCCTGCTCAAAATGTGATGTGAATTTCAGCACGAGAAGCTTGAAGAGTGAAGTTGTCTTTCATCTTTCCTCGAGCTTGGCCGGCTGCCTCCACGCCTCACTGCAGTTTCAACTAACAGAGAAGATGATGCTGTGTTAAATGCCCTTTGCGTGTGAGCTGCTGCCTCCGGATCTCTTTAACCTCTTATTTTCCCCAGTTCTCTCTCATTATGTCTCTCTCTGTGTGCTTGCCTGCCTGGGCCTGAAGGAGCTGAACTTAAGCCCTCCGCTGGGAGAGGAGTATGTAACATCTCTTTTCTTTACATGCTCGGCTTCTTGCATGTCAGGTGGCTAAAGGTTTGTCTGCGGTTCCTAATAAACATTCCTGCCCTCTTTTGCCCTTCTTCACACATAAAAAAAATTGTTCAAAACTACATTTTGATAAATATATGCTTGTAACTTCTGATTCAGCGTGGTGTTTGTGTCTATCCGTATTCTCATATTTCCGGCATGTACATCTTAATTTGTGAAATACTCGTGGCTATTATTGGAGGGCAACAGAACGCAGTAACTGTTTTTCGTGTGTTTTTCCTCTGTCCTTTGGTTGTCGCATGAATATCTGTGCCTGTGTAAACCTCAAATTCAATGATAAGGCATTATATAAAAGATGAATTTTATTTCTAGCGTCCAATATTAGATTGTTAATGTTGTCTGGATATTTGGTATTTAATCGTGATGCTTCATTTTACATTTAGATTTATAATACCATCATCCAGCATTGAAATTTTTTTTTTTTTAACAAAAAAAGTAATATATATAAATGTGCATACAGCACACACACACACACACATACATACGCCACACACACACGCACACACACACACACACACACGCTGGGTGCTTGAGGAGCTGATTTCAAAATGGAATGCAAGATCTATTATTTGACCATGCGTAGGAAAAACATTTCACAAACGAAGGGAATGTGCTCGTTCCTGTTTGGGCAAGCATGCGCCACACCTGTCGCGTACGCTTGATGATTCAAGCCTTCTTCCCTTTGTTGCGCATTTAAGCATCATTGCTTGTAGACAGTGATCAGCTTCCGTGTGCTGGTTCCTCTCTCCCAGAGAATGTGGCTGTCTGTGCATGAACGGTGAAACCATTGGACTTGCGCAACGGCTAGCTATGGAAAGTCAAGGATTGTGAGCGCTGATTAGCTGATTTTCCACCTGACCACTCGGAGCACTGTTTCTGAATGCTGGCCAGCTGTGGGCTGAGGAGAGGTAGCTATGTGAGTGTGCTGGCAGTCTTTTTCTCCCCTATGCTTGTTAAAGAAAAATAGTTCGACCAGGGAAACAGAAACGCTCGTTCTGCCCCGCGTCTCTGCCCTGTTATTCTGTCTGATATCGACTACTCTGCCACGAGAAACCGCTCTGGCGATACGGCTCGAGCACGTTGTGTGGTCCAGCAGAGGGAGCTATAAAGATGTTTATATTCCTCTTAGCACAGAATCCAGCACAGCTCGGGCAGTGTATTCAGTGTGATTCTTGAGATCGTTGGCGGAGCTGTCAGCATGTCAGTCCACAAGTGGTTTTATTATGCGCATGTTTGGCGCTTTCTTTCCAGGCAGCAGAGACGAACTGAGGAGAGCAATGAGTGAGTTTGACTGCAGGCTGAGATCACCAGACTTCTGCTGGAGAGGCACTATCAGCACTCATGCTACGCTCACACGCCTCCTGTGTCTGTCAGTGTTTTCTCCCTCCAGCACCGCAGTCAACAGAAGGAAGCTTGAAGTAAAGTTAAAGGGTTCATTCCAATGATTTACCCACCCTTGTTCCAGACCTTTTGGATGTTTTGCCATCAATCTTCCTTTGAGGTTCAGCAGAAAAAAGAGAGTCACTTATGTTAAGAATCAATTTGAGGCGGAGTTAATGACAAATTTTTCTAGTTATGGCTTTTTTGTAGTAATAGCAATAAATTCTCACTACCAACAAGCATGAGATTGAGAATATTTTGAATGAAGCTACCATTTACCTAATAAATGACTCAAGTATGGGCCTAGTTCTTTCATTCATTTAATAAATTGATAATTTAATAAGTAACGATAATTCTTTGAACTAGCTCTCAAAGAAAGGCCCTATAATGGAGTCAGTCAAAATCCTCCATGAAATGATTCATGACTATTTTTAAACGAACTGCTCAGAAGCCTCTATGTATTCTCTAAATCAACCTTGCACTCACTGGCCTCCTGTTTTTACGAATCGGTTCAAATCACGCTACTACTGAATTTGTTGTCAGAACTGATCCGAACTGGTTATAAAATGCAAACATTCACAAAGCGCTTTAAATATGTTAGATTATTGTGGATTTGAGGTTAATTATATAGGTTGTGTGGGAACAGTTCTGTGTATTGTAACGTGGCTAAAATGTGTTCTGTGTGATCAGGGTCTATCACTAAGTGCGCTGTCTGAATGACTTTGTGGACGCCTGCCTCAAGTATTACGCCCAGTGCTACCAGTACATGGTCAATCTTCAGAAACAGCTGGGAAGGTTAGCCTACTTTCATATCTCTATGAATCTGTTTGCAATATATCTTCTTTTAGTTTTAACACCAAGTCTTTCGTGGTATGCTAAATTCATTCTGTTCTCTCAGTCCAAATACTGACGTAAGCTTTTACGCTCAGTCATTCCTATATTCTCATACTGCTTCCATATCTCGCCCCAGCTTCGCATTCACGCCCTAACAACAGCCGCCCGGCGGCTCCTCCGCCAGCATCTCTGTTCCCACGCACAGCCGCCGTCCCCACTGGCCCGCCCCGCCGCTCCAGCCAGATCGCCGCCACCGCAGCCAACGCAGCTCTGGCAGAGGCACCAGGCACCCGCAGCAAGGTCTGTGGTGTTTCATTTACTCACGCACGCCGCCAGCAGCAGCGAAGGCTCTTCTACTCACGACGAGGTGGGCTCTCGCCACGCATATTTCAGACCGTCTTCAAATGAATCATTTTGGTCTTAATGGGGCCAATATTTTCCTCGACAGGTGATCACGGAGCAGCGCGTCAGGCATGGACTCTGATTGGCTGATGGGGCAAAGGGGGACCAGAAGGGCAAAGTGCCACTACCTACTTGGAGCTGCTCAATTAAGGTCAGCGAGAAGTGGCAACAAAAACAAATTCACATTGTAGATGTGGATTTGACAAGAGTAACACTCCAGATGTGATCCTAGAGAGTTTAATGTAGCGCAAAGCAATATAAAAAGTCTTCTACACTGCCATGTCCTGTTGTGTAAACGCTTCCTCTGCCACAAGGCGAGGGTGTAAACAGTAGCCTTACAGCAGTAAAGAAAGCTGGTGGCTGAGATTGCCAACTATTCATCAGTTACGCAAGCAACGGATTTTTTTTTACTGCTAAACTAACTGATTGCGCTATACTGCGCTAAGTGAGATGTTTTAATAAATATTATATGAACCTGGTTGGTGCAGTTTAATGATTAATCTTTTTTTTTATTATTGTTATTTTTTAAATCTTATTGTATTGTTTCAAGGTCATAGACCAAGCTGCACTGGTAATATGCTAATTAAAAAAATACCATAGAGTAGTGAACTGATACACTGACCTGAATTTTGACCACTGGGTGGCAGTGTTTTCCAATCGGTGAAGATGAAAAGTAAACGCTGCAGTTAAAATCTACCACCATACCTTCTTGTGTAAAAGGCAAACAGTGTGTTATTTCACTCTAGTGGCACCAGAGAGCTGCAAAAAATATTGGTAGTGTGAGCCTCAAAACTCCTGGACTAGATGTTATTGTTTATTAAAAAGAAAACTATTAACTAAACTAAAGCTGGAAGAAATGGCAAGGGGGAATAGGAAGACTTTTATTTAGTACATAAATATATATATATATATATATATATATATATATATATATATATATATATATATATATATAAATTCTCAAATTCCATTGTAGAAACAAGATGTATTCTTTCAATCCAGGTATGACAAGTTATGTATAAAGGGTGTCTTATTGGATATACTAGATTAATTCTATTGATTGGGCGAAGAAGGTACCAGAATGTCACTCTTGTAGGACTCCACTCAGCCCAATATTTAATGTTATGAGACAAAGGTTATTATATATTGGCATTAAAATTACTGGAAAATGTTTACTCAAAAATGAAAAAGAAGTCACTCTAAATGTTACAACCTTTGTTTAGCTTTAGAACACAAGATACATTTTTGATGGAATCCAGATCCTCCATAAATGTTTCCAGGTCCAGAAACATATGGCAAAGACATTGCAAAATAGTCCATGTGGATATCAGGGGTGCAAACGAATTTCACGAAGCTACTTGAGAATACTTTTGTGTGCAAAAGAAAACAAAAAAAATAGTAATTTCAGAGCTTCAGAACATTACGCTAGTTAAAACCCTGGTTTGATACTGACATGAGGTGAGTAATATCCCTTTAATGGGATAGATCCTGCTGAACACACAAAAAAATATTTCTTGTTGAAAACCAAACCGCTGAAGACAGACGTTGACTTCAGGTGAGTAAATGATAATAGGGTTCTTTAAATAAGCAGAAATGATAAAGCTTGTTGAAAATCTGAATAAACGCTTATACTATATTGTTGTACTATAAATGATAATAAAAAATAACACTGGCTAAGTTGTTTCTTTGTGGAAATAGCAACCCCAAATGCCTCTGCTTGCACTCGCCTTGCGACATTGCCGAATAGAAAGTCTTTCAACATTAAAAATGTCAAACATCAGTTTTACGTTCCTTAAATGTCAGATTCATAACACTTACAAATGCTTTTTATTAACATACTTTGTTCTGCGGTCAAAGATAATCGCACATATTCGGCTACAACCGCCAAACATGGTCTTTAATTTAATAGTACCATTATCTATCAGGAGTGACAGAATATTGAGAATTTTATTTGGGTTGAAAATGCTCGTAGTTTCACAGCAAATTCATGCAAACTCCTCATCACAAGATCTGGGTCATTATATGAAATGGCAATTTCAAAGAGAAGTTCGTTACAGAGGCAGCAGAATCAAATGAGTACATACGTTGCAAACACTCCATCTGAAACGGATGGGACGTCAAGCCACGCTTTCATTTCAGAGGCTTTAAGAGGAGAAAGTTGAGAGGGAGTTGATAGCTGCATACACAGACTGGACATGACACCGACGGGACTCTCGAAAGTGGCAGCCTCTAGGTGAAGTTAATACAGTAATGGACCTCAACACGCTCTTAATTTTATCTCAAAGTGAACCTCCGAAACGTCAAACATCACACAGGTTGGCACAAAAGTATCAAATTACATACAAAAGCTTAGTAGTTAAGTACTGTGGATAGCTGGCATGGTTACTGAAAATAAATTAACCGACATATAAAGAAAAGTCCTCTTCAAGCAGGGCCTTTTCTGATGAAGCAGAACTTATCGGCGACTTGCTTGCAGAAGTCGCGCTAGTGCCGGAAAGTGGAGCGGTTGAGCAGTAGTAGCCGCTCTTTTTCGGGACAAGCCATTAATAATAACAATAACGTGAAAGGGAACGCTTCTCCCTATGGCGTTCCACAACGCCCGGGAGCGAAGGCCGATTGCAACTAACCCATAAAGTGCTTTCGCAATTGACAATAAAAATACAACGCTCACACTGGGATAAAAACACGAGTTCAGGCACCACCGCCAATGTACCCCAGCTCCCTCATTTTTTGAACGGTGTCAAGCGTCCGAAGCGTTGTGCCAGAAATTGGAGGTCTTATGCTTATGGCTCGCCAACATGATGACCTGCTGCTGGGAAGGGAGGTGGGAAGCGTGGGGTGCTTCTGACGCAGCAGGAAGTCATAGTAGGGCCTGGTCACAGCTGCCGGGGAAGAGGACATAAAACAAAGGGTCAGGACCCAAGACGTTTCGGTCATTATAGAGAATGGACGCAGATGCACATGGGTTTAGTAGACGAGCGTGTTTCAAGCTGTTGGTTCTGCGCGTTGAGTCAGACCAGTTTAGAGTATGCTGATATTTTTGAATGTTATGCTGTAAAATGGTTAAGTGTGTACTTATGAGGGAAGGATGGGTGCATGTGAATTACAGAAAACTAGATCAGTTAGAATAAATAGGCTGGGGTATTCATACAGATTTTCTGTCTCGATTCCATTTGATCATTCATGACAGTTAACCCAGGTGAAAAAGCGTTCATGATGTAACTTAAAGTGCTCTTATTTAAAGCGCTACTGAAAATATAGAAAACTCTTTGAGTCTTTGGTCTTTGAACGCTGATGCTACTGGTCTAATTGATTCAATTATTTATGCTAAGCTATGCTAAAGTGCTATCGCCACCTGCAGAGATCGCTGAATGGATTAAACTCAAGTTATTAACTTCTTTTTTGAGTATGCTCCCCAAAAATGGAGTGTTCGTTAAAAATATTTAGTCGCCACTTGGTGCATACTAGTGTGCCGAAAAGATGTTTTGAGTATACTACAAATGCTAAACACAATTTTTAAATACAGAGATCATATGTAAAAGCATTTTGGTTTCTATTCATGGTGCCCACAAAATAGCACAGCTGAGTACACTTAGATATTCTTAAATTTATCTTAAGAAGTACTCAAAGAATCATTTTAGTATATTAAGTACAAAATTAGTTTGAAATAATAACACTCTTACGATATTATGGAAGTGCAATTTTTTCACCTGGGAATACTGTACATCTTGTGTATTACAAACATTCATGTAATCTATTTACCAGATACAATAACTAAATCATACAAGAAAATGCTCTGTGAACACTTCAAATTGATTTTCTTATGCAAAACCGCTATTTGTATATTATTATAATTAGCGGTAAATGAAAATATTAACTATTTTAACTCCATAAAAGAGGTTACAAAAGTTTTAAAACGCAACTGGCTCACAAGAGTCATTTGAATCGGTTTGTTTGTGAATCACACTACACTGTTTATATAGTCTCAAGTCACTAAAGAATCAAAGGTTTTAAATGGTTCATTAGTTACCTGATTGGGCTGTATTAGTTGCATGTTATTTCCACTTAAAATATATGGTGTAAAAAAGAATATGAATATATTTGTGAATGTGACCAGTCATGCTGCATCGTTACTGCATGTACCCTGTTTGAATAAATTTGAAAAAAAGCTGTAACTTCATCTTTTATCTGATCATATTCCAATTCAGACAGCAACTCTGGTATGCGTAGAAGATTCAAATATCGATCTACGATGAATCAGAAAATCAACATTCCCTGACCCAGCCTCAGTTAAATAAGCAGATAGGTCACACTAACACACTGTGGAATTACCTGGACTACCTCGGGATCGGCTCTCTACTTTGAGAGGACACCCAAGAGATGGCCATGCCAGGACCCCAGGCACTCCTAACCCCGCCCCTGCCTACGCCTGGGAGGGCCTTCAGGGAGAGGAGAGGTGAAGTTAAAGTGGCCCTGGGAGCCAGAGGTCCCGTGAGGTTCAGAAAAACGTGAGCACTTGGAAGAAGCTTTTGGGTGAAGAAGTGAAGGACTTCTGAGTGCCAAAAGGTGCTGTAAAAAACTAATGTTGTCTCCAGGAAGCTGGGTAATAATGAAAACACAACACAAACATGGTCAAACCACGCGCTTGTGGAGCAGATGAACATGTGATGTGACTACAACCATACCTACTGCATGCTAAATTGGGATGATTTCAGTCTCCACACTGTAAATATGGACTGTGCAAGACAAGTTGGAACTTGATAAAGCAGCTTGAGAGTTCACCTTTGGAAGCCTCCCCTGTTGGATGACTTTTCAGATGCATTCAACATGTACCTGTATTCTTCTGGACCTCTGTGATGGATTCGCAAACCCGTTTTGGAGAGCACAAAACAAAACATGATAATTACCTCAAGGCTACTATTGTTAACAAAGCTTAAATACTAAAATACATACAATTTCTATAAATAAAGCACAAAGTAAAACAAATGTTGTCTACTGTATATTATACCGCCTATGTGGTAGTATTTGATTAAATTAAAAAAAAAAATTAATGTCGGGAATAAAATGAAAAGGAAAGCATATATGTACATATAACAACATTCAACATAGTAATAAAAGGTTAATTAATAAATAAATATATTGTGGTTGCCAGGATATGGTAGGTCATTTAACTTACTGGCTTAATTTAAAAGATCCCAAGAAAGCCTCCTGGGCCTCTGAATATGAATGAGAGTGCAATTCTAGATGATATTTGTTTTATCAGTCCGACAAGTGGAAATTATATAAATTCAATCACCAAATGATTTCAAGCTGTCATTTATGTCTATTTTTGACCAGTGGAGAACAAATATTTGCAAAATGAAAATATAATCCATTTAGAGACTGCACTGTCAAAATCAGTGCTTTTTATTTGTGCTTCAAGAGCCCCATTCACCTGTTTCCCGAGTGCATGCTGGACCTGTTCTGGCCTCATCGGCAAGGGTTTGCCAGCCAGCCTGATCCCAGCTTGCTCAGGTTTCTTGGCACACAAGAAGGTGGACCTCCTCTCCCAGGAGAACATAATCTCTACAAATTTCTTCACACTCATATTTAAAATCCTTATCCTTCCTATCCTCCAGATCTACCACACTTATCTGGTCCATGTCTAACCTGACTCCTTTGTAGTACAGGATGTCCCCTCCGTTACAGATCCTGTGGTGCCTAGCAAATTAGGGCAACCATATAAAATATGCTATTTGATTCAAATAAAAACCTTCCTGCAAAAAATAACTGACTTTGATCTCACTGGTGAGCAACTGACCTTCTTACAGAAAACCAGTTGGTGGTCAAAGAGAAAGAATATTCGCTGCCGGGCCTTTGCCCGTGGCTGAGATCTTGGTCAGGTCTCCTGGAGAAAATCATAGGATCAGAGCTTCTGCTCTCAAGATGTCTTCACTTTCATGAAAGAGAAAGAGCCTATAAGAACACACAGTTGTAAGAGGAATCAATGTGCGAATATTATCTCAAGATGTTCATGAATTTACCTCCCTAGTCCTCTAAGTGAGCTTGGGCTACTGGAGCAATTTTTGTCAATATTCTCCAGACGCCTCCTTCTCTGGCTGGATCAGCTTCGGCCACATTTTTCATGGGATTTTAAGTGTGAAGCCTAAGATCCTTATAATCTCTGAAAAGCAAGATACATGAGCATTTGAAATGCCAACTAGCAAAATGGGAATCAACTCATTCAAAACACTGATGATGCAATTTGCTACTATCCATTAGTTTTCAAGTGAATTATAAATCTTTTCCTGAAATTGTTTTATCTACTGGGCAACAATGTCCATTTGACCAAATATTTTGAAAAAGCAGCTTTGCTATCACTGGAATAAATTACTAAAAAAAGTGTTATAAAATGTATTCTATTCCTGTGATGACAAAGTAAATTCTTAATGCAGTCTTGTGTGTCACATGATCCTTCTTGAAACCTTTCAACATACTCTCAAGAACTGGGTGATCAAGAAACATTTATAATTACACGCTCTTATACTTTTTCATATGCAGCAGATGTAATGATATTAAGAAGCTGGTAGTCCCCAGCATTTTCAGGTGCCATGTGAAAATTATTTCATACTGGGTTGCAGCCATGGTAATGGCAGCAAAGTTCCTTGCACTATTACGCTGTAATGAGAGTATAGTTCTTGTGACATACAGTGCCCATTTTATGCTGGGGTCTTAGTGCACACTGTAATTACAGAAGAGCCAAGCCTTGTTAGTAAGAGTATTGGAAACGCTGATCATTTTTTGGAGCGAGATGCCAATGGTTCAATCAGATTCAGCGTGATCTATGCGTTGTTGCAGCTAAAAGTGCTACTCGCTAACTCTTCTAACTTCTCTAGTGCTTAAAAAGATCAGTGGAGTGTCCCTTTTTTGACATACATGACTCTTTGATTATTACTGATGCTCAACCAAGTGAAATATCATCCCATTGTATTCACCATGCGTGAGGCAAACATGTCGAATGTTAATTATTTTAAAGCATCATTTTGTTCATCTACACAAATAATTCTACATTTTATTCAGGGTAACTTCAGTGAGAACGCAATGTCTCTCATGTGCTTAATTTTTAAGGTGTCTATTAAAAAAGTGAAGAATGCTTGATATAAATTTAGTATTTTAATATTTTCTTCTAAAGTGCCTGTAAAATATGTGCAGTGTTATCTTTATGATGATATATAATTGAATTGAAATAGGAAGATTTGGTAAATTTATATCGAGCAGCTCTTTTAAAAGGAAGGCCACAGCAGCTTTGTTTATATCTGCTCTATCCCGAAAGGTCGGGGGCCTGTAAAGCCGCATTTGACCATTTACAGTCTCGTAGATTACTCCTTAGATTCACACGTAAACTCTTGCATTGAAACAAAAATAGTAAATATGACTTGTTTGCTGCCAGTATAGAATATAGGCCAACATTATGCACAAAGTGACTAATCTCAGCAGCAGTTTCTCGTGTTTATTTACAGTGTAGGGGACGAAAGCGCACATGATTCAGAGAGTATTTGGATTGGCCAGTCAGAAGATTTGATGAAGTGTTAAAGTGCATTGCCAAAGTGACGCTAAAAATTTTTTGATCTGCTTGGCAAAATGTACACCTTTATATGAGAATCTTTGATAAATACCCAATTACAGCATGAGAGTGTAGTGAATGTGTACCTGTGCTGTGGGTTGTGTACTAGCAGTTCAGCCAGCTGCAGGAGGATACTTCTGTGATCTTCTAAACAGGAGGCGAGGAATCCATCCAAGGAAATGTCAATCATCTCTGAGTGATGATATGGCCTCAAAGAAGAACACGTACTTTGATCTTCATCAGTTTGAGAGCTGCACGCAGGCATTGGGGTGGTTGTTGCAATATTCAGAGTAGATCTGGAGTTTGTTTGCTGGATGGAAAAGAATAAGAGAACAGAATAAAAATCGAAACCTAAACTGCATCCTACATCACCACACTCACAAGGAACTCATCCACGTGCTCTAAGCAGGAGCCAATCTCGCTGAGGTGAGGATGGTCTTTGTTGAATTTTCTCCAAGGCTTTGAGGAACTTTCTGAAACGGTAGAGCTTTATCGATGTTCCTAAAGATAGTGCGTAGTTGCTCCTCAAACATATCTGTCCTCTTCCCACACTGTTTTATATAAGTCTCTGAAGCAAAATAAAGTACACTAAAGGTTTAATGCTATAGCACAGCTATAGTTGGTTTATGGGGCAGCTGATATGAATTGTAGGTCATTCTCTCAGCATGTAAACAGAGAGCCAAGTGACTCTATAGACACTGTAATGTTTCTGAAAGCAAGATCCACATGCTGAAGTAGGAACCAACTGATCAAAGCCATGTGGAAAAACTGACTCTCACAGATGTCCTTCTAGGTGTTTGATGTAATCCCTTTCTGTGCTCAAGATCTCATTGATGATGCCAATTTTCATTTGCTCTTTACAAGGGCAGACCTGGCCTCTAAGGGGCTTTCCCCATGCTGGCCCCACCCCTCTCTGAGGCCCCATCCAGATGAGCTGGCATTCCTCTCCATGGGCTCATCTTTGGTCTACTCAGAAATTATCAAAAGCAAATAGGTTAGTGTTATTGTGATTTACTGAAGATATAAAAATTCTTGTGATAGTGCTGTACTGAAAATATTGTTTATGGGCTGACTCTTATTAGATACACAGTATGTAATTTGCAGGCAAAATTTATGCAAGGAGAATGTTTGAATATGCATTCAATCAAGTGATTTAATAAGGTCTGGTAGTAGTCAATTTACTGGTATTTACAATTTATCACTTCATTATTTGCCTAAGTCACTTTAAGACAGGCTTTTTTGTGGAGTAAATTAAGGTGGTAAAATGATGGTTAAAATAACGTTAGGTAGGTAAAGAAAGGTTCATATTTGGTTTTGGCTGACA
Source organism: Puntigrus tetrazona (assembly GCF_018831695.1). Taxonomy (NCBI): domain Eukaryota; kingdom Metazoa; phylum Chordata; class Actinopteri; order Cypriniformes; family Cyprinidae; genus Puntigrus; species Puntigrus tetrazona. The sequence goes on along the minus strand of NC_056700.1, from coordinate 8,782,997 downwards.
AGCATGTAAGGTCAAAACATTTTCATTGTCTAATAATATGCATTTATTACCTTATTTGTGTCACGCCGTACTCAAACAATGCGCCCAATTATTTATTTTTCCAAACCCTCCTTTGAGTAAATGCTTTAACCCCATTTTGTGATTGAAATGGCTGTGTTAACTTGCACTCGTTCTTGGTTGATTGTGTTGGTCACTATTGAAATTATCTGACTGCAAGATAGTAGTGGCGTCTGTTTATAAATCACTAAAATGCGGTCACTCATCTTAGTTCATAACGATTCACTAAGATACATTATAAACAATTCCTGCACTGCCACAACGAACGCCTTATTCTCATTGCATCTACACTTTGTTATAGGTTGATTCATGTTGCACTTCTAATGTAAATGCCTCTGATACAAGATATGTCATTTTTAGCTTTAATGCTCAATGCAGCAAAAACACGCTGAAATAGAAATTGGTCCCAGGAGAGCAAAACATAACGTGACTGATAGTTTCAATCATTACAACTAAATGTGACATTGTTTTGAGCTTGAGGGTGACTGGAAGCATGTAAACCCATCCTAAATGTTCACTGTACAGTGGCTTTAGCCATGCACTTGGCAAAAAGAACACTAGTGCACTGATGACCTCCCAATTCAGCCTACCGTACAGTGATGATATAATGTGACAGTAATCCAATTTTTTGTTATAAGCGTGGAAATCTGTTGTTCTTACTTCCGGAACAAGTTCAAGTGAACCAGCCTCGCCATCCAGTTAATCTGGCCTACCACTCACTACTCTTTTGTTTGTGGCAGTCCACTATTTCAATGACGTCCCAGCTTTGAAGCTCAGCTCCTGGTCGTCCATGGTGACGCGGTCCCATAGTTTCTCCGCAACACACGCTGCCATCACTGATCAGCTATTGAGACAGAAGATGAAGGCAATGACAAAACATTCCTGTATAACTGTAAATGATCATATAAATGCAGAAACTACATTAACATGAGTATAAAAGCAGATATTTATGTAAATGAAAAGTTCTAACTTTTTAATCATGGTTGCATTTCATTTTAATTGCTTAACTTCATATATGTGACTAGTATATGGAATTTTTTACACTTTGTTTGTTCTTTGCTTTTATTACACATTTTACAGCAACATGCAGTTTACATTGAGAAATATCAAATATTATAGACTTCATTAGTTAGAATAGTGTGTTAAACTATGCAACAGTATTGTATAAGTTTTGTATGACATTTGTAATAGATTCTATAAATAATCTCAAGCAGCAAAATTCCTTATAAATTCCGACAGATCAAATTATTTGTCAGTGCCTCAATTCATCACTTCAGTAGTGTTAATGTAGATTGACAAATGCTTAATAAAATATATAGAGTATTAAATGTTTAATGTAAAATCTACATAGTTAAATATAGGTCATTATTATTTCATTATATTCAGGCGTAAATAATGCGTTGATAAGTTATTGTTACATTTGGCTGATGTATGTGCTGATTTACCTAAAAGTTATTGTTTTGGTTCACCTAAATGTAATAATGTAAAGTTTATTCCCGGTTTTCAATTATACTAAAATTATACTAATGTAATAATTAATAATATCTTATATATATATATATATATATATATATATATATATATGCTAAAGGAATTTTTTTTGCCTTACTACAATCCAAAAATTACATATAATCTTTTTTTTTTCTTTTTTTAAATACTTTGTAACAACACAGAGCATTCCAGTTTCACTGCCTGTTTTAGTATCCCAAAGGCATAATGTGTTATCATGCAATCGATGTACAACCCTTCATTCTGTGCACCAACCAAAACCAAAATGCAAATGTATCACTGGAGAAAGAATTACAATAAATGAAGGCTTTTCTGTCTGCAGTCTGCTTTTTCCTGAGTGGTCATTTTAAGTTTCCGCTTTCTGCTTGCAAGGATTGATTTGGCAAAGTAAACAAAAACGTGTAATGTATTGCCATACTGTTCAGCTGCATACAGAGAAAATGAAGTAAGAAATCCTGGCAAGCTTAACAGCTCCATCAAACCATCTCTGCTGCACAGCTAAACGTGATCTATCGGTGCTGATGCCAAATAATCACACTCTCTGTTTCTGTCCATAGTTTGTGCTCACAGTGCCGACATGGACTGAAGGCTGAATATACACCCCCTGAATGCAGAGCCCAGCATTCTCATCACCACCTGGCAGCTGTGCTCTATGTACCCTGTTGCCTAGCGACACACCCACATACTTTCTTCCATGTGCCTCCTCTTCACGGCCTGTGAGTTACAGCTTCTTGGTTTGTTCAAAGATGATCAGAAACAGCCCCTGGCACATATTGAGATAAACATAAAAACTAATGAAAATCTTGAATGGTCATGAGCAAAGGTTTTTAAAATTAGTCTTGATGTTCTAGTTTGCAAATATTTCCGGAGAATACCATTTTGCTGAGATAGCAAACCATGCCAGGTTCATTGGTTGATTTTCCATATTTATTCCTCACCAAGACACTATGCCGCCTACTACTAAACTGCAACCCCACTTATAACGCGTGGCTTGCTTTCTACCAGTGTGGACCTCTTTTTTGCTTACCAGTGGAAGGATTGTGCAGACCACTCTGGAACGAGGTCTAGTATAAAAGAAAGCCCTCACATAGGCCAAAACAGATTTATTGTGTTCGTTAGTCGGAATCTGTGCATATACATCCATAAATTTGACAGTTACACAACAAAACAAGCACAGCTCATTCAAAGACTCCCACACAAACACCCAAACTTCTACCTACAGAAGCAGACAAAAACGTCTGAAGATGCTCCTCAGATGGCTTCAAAAGATGAAATCAAAGCCTGACCCCTAGAAGCCACTCTCAAGAGTGGTTACTGCATGGTAAATAACAACATCACTGCCATCCCAGCATATCACTTCTGGCTGAACGCTTCGCTCAACCTCACACACACACAGTCGCACCCATTCCGGTTACCTGCACTGTGATGTCTGCATCCTGAAAACCCATCCACGGGTGAGCGCTGTGAGGGACCAACTTTCTCCTCCTCCTCCTCCTCCTCGCCTGCGTCTCGCCACCCCCCCTCGCTTCTTTCTTCTTCACTGCGGCTGCGCTTCTACTGGAAGGCCAGCAGGAACATCAGCACTACGCTGATGATGACCAGCAACATCATGATGACCGAATACCACCACCTTCTGGGCCTCAGGCCGAGGTTGTAATCGCAACAGGAAGTGAGCCATGCCTCTGCCGAGACGCCGTCGCTGCTGGCCTCCACGAGCCATGGCGCCCGGAAGCCCGCCGCTTAAGAGGTCTGTACGCCGAACGCCGATGGCACACGGTTTGCCGGGTCGATCCACTCAGTGTTCTCGTGAAACGCGGGGAGGGGGAAGAGCCTCCACGTCCCACAGTTACCTGCTCACTTCCTTTCCGCTTCCTCTCGCTCTTTCTCTCTTTCTCTCGCGTGCACGCTTATCTTCCTCCTCTCGTCCCTCACTCCCTTTGATCTTTCCTCGCACGCACTGCTGATGTCAGGAGCAGGGGTGGATGTGTCTCTCCGCCTCCATGTATATTCTTCTCTCCTTCTGTGCTATTTTAGCCCTTCCTGTCTGTTTTTCTCCTTCCACGCCCCTTCACTGCTCTCCCTCGTTCCCCTCGTCCTCGTCCTCTACCGCTCCGCTTTTTAAACGCACGGCCAGCACTCCCCTGGATCTGATTAACGCACTTGAAATTCTTCTCTTTTCACCGTCCCTTTGCAAAATGCAAAGCTGAGGCGGAAATGGTTGCTGCATCTATGCTTATGGCTCCTAGCAAAACCATCCATCCATCTCCCTGAATTGACTTCTGTTTTGCTCCTGTTTTTTTTTTTTTTTTTTTTCTTCATCCTTCCCAGCCAATCGGTTATGGTAAAGCTGTGAAGCGTATCCAGGATACCAGAGTAGCGGAGGCTGGCTTTAGCGGCAGAAGAGGGGAGGCAGCGTGGTGGGGAGGAATGCGAGAGAATGCAGGCCTAACACATCCTTTCTATCCTAGAGCTTCTCCATTGGCCGAGCCGGCTGGGCCTGTCAACCGCACTTCCCCGTGTAAAAGCGAGCACGTCCAAGCTTCGTCTTTCTCGCTGCAGTGCTACAGTGGATGGTAATGCTGCTGGAGATATTAATTAAAGACTGCATGAGGTGCCAAACACCTCTTGAGCTTATTTCTGACCAGGGTCGGTGCCAGTGAGGTAGGATTAACGCCAGTCATCCTCACTCTGTCTGCCGTTCCCGTGCATCAATTTGTGCACAGCTAACGGGATTAGTGAACCTCTCAGATTCCCATTAACCTGCTGTTCTCTCTCTCTTTCTCTCTCTCTCTCTCTCTCTCACTCTCTCTCGGCCGCAGAGCCCCATCCCCACTGTCACAGTGTCACACAGCGACGATACTTCCTCTTAAATCAGCTGCTGTGCCTTGTCGACACACAAGCCAAAACAATTTATCATTCTCCCCAACACTGAAACAAGCTGTTTTCTTTACTGAAAATATATTTCTAACATGAGAACTCTCGGATGATTTAAAGCATAGTTACCGAATGATGGCAACGTTACTATATTTGGTCTTTAAGCGGAATAGAGCGTTGCTGCTGTTTGTGAGATTATTGCTGTTTCTGTAAAGGAAGCATAAGAACTTGCTACTGCCAATTACATATTACGCCAATATGGTGCCTGCAGAGTATTTCAGACTGCTGCCACAAGTATCATATATAATAAACTGCAGATCTGTATACAGGTGGAGCTGGGAGGTGGAGTGTTTCAGATCAAATCTGAATGTGCATGTGCACTAGTGATCGCTAACCAGCCATTTAAATGTAAAGCAGTAAGCTCAATGGCTGCGTGCGCAACATGAACCATTCAGCTTGAACAATCAGTATTTTTGGCTATCTTTTTTTCTTAAATATCTTTGAAACAATATGAATTGAAGCAAAATAAATGTGCAAACAAAATAAGTTTTTTTATTTACATGTTCTTTACTCCTTTATTACTTATTTTCTAAAAGTGTATTCTTTTTCAGTCAAACCATTTCATTTTGATCTATTGTATTTTCAAAATGCATTTTATTAATTTAACTGCATGCATTTCATCTGTATATTAGGTTTATTTTGTGCAATTTTTGAGCTTGTAATTTTAAAAAAAAATCTGTATCTTTCCTATATGGGACATATAACCAGACTTCTAGTCATTATGTCCAGTGCACAAAAATTAGCCCAAAACCAGCCCAAAAATTAAACCGGGACAGAGCCGAGATAGGCTCCTTGTAGCACACATCTTTCAGTGGGTTTCTCCAGTAAAGCCACCCAGGCTAAATATTATGTTATTAGAAAAGTTTTGGATATGAAAAACAACCTGCTTTTATTCATGTCTGCCAATTACTAGAAATCCAGCTTCATTATAATATTCATCACTCTAACGGCCAGCAAAGGTCTCTAAACATTAACTAAGATTTTCTCTTAATAAATTCTTAATTAATGTGCAGCGATTACCACAACTAATAAGATAGTCAAGTTTACTATTGATTAGAATATGGTTTATGTAGAATATGTGCCTAGTAAGCACCAACATACAGCCAACATGTTAATATAATAAGTATGCCAGAGAGAAATGGCTACCATGCTAGTGTTACCATATGTTTTGCAGTAAACTAGGCTTACCATTGGTGCTCGCCTAGTTGCCTGGAATCTCTCTCTCCCGCGGTATTTTCCCCCCACAACTTGAATCTGAAGTAAACTATTATTTCAGGCTGGAAAACACTGATCCTAAAGCTTTTTCTGTTGGTTTCCAAACCTTAAACTGAAGGAGGGTTATATTCCTGTGGCTAAATATGCCTTAGGTACCTTCTTTATACTAAAGCCAGATTTCCCAGTGAAAAATGATTATGGTTACGAATGAAGATAATCAGATTATCTATGTCTGTGAAAGTAATTTTAACAGTCCAGTCCAACACTCAGGTGTTCTTCATGTGTTTGAACAACAGTAATAAGTGATGCCTTACTTAGGTCCCTATTATTTTCATTTTGCTCATTTATTATTTATTATACATACTATACCATAACAGAAGGGTTAAAACAACAACAAGAGTATCAGCACAGAGCTTTCTCAGTGCACACCAAGTCATCTCATGAGGCCCGGCTGTTGATTAGGATTTTTCTTGCTGTTTCTAACTAAAATGCTGAATTGAGTTACAGAAATGACATCTGGAAAATGATACCAAACAGTCATAAACCAAACTCTGACACTCTGCATATATCTCTCTGAAATTCTTTTGTAGATAACAGCATCTTTCCTACACATCTGATTCATCTTCAGTCATGCTGAAGATGATGGGAAAAGGGCAGTGGCAGCAGGTCATTCTGCTGGTCTCAGGCCTCAGGAGAGAAACAGATGGGTAGTAGTCTATTAAAAACAGTAACTGAATTCCAGCATTGCCAAAAGACTGAACTGAGAGCACAGCTACATACTATACTTTCTAGTGGTGCCTGTCAGTCATTTTTTTATATAAAAACAGTGTTTGTTTTAGTTCATACAGGCCACAAACAGTCTGTAGGTCGTTTTGCTCATTTATGGCCAGCTGTTCTCTCTCTCCCTCCTGGGTGTCCGGACCGGTTGGAGGCTATGCAAACTCATTGTACACAGGTCATCTTCACTCCCCACCTCATCCACAAGGCCACTGACTTATCCTGTGGTCCATCAGGTTACACCAAAGCTGAAAAGTAAAGCACAAAAACTGCATCATGCACTGCAAAAAACCAAAAAAACCTATCTCTGCAACATTTGGGGTGTAGTTCAATGTATATCTGGCACTTATATTTCTACAATATGACTATGGAATTTAGAGTGAGGTAAATGGGCTTCATGACTGAACCAAATTTCTTAAAAATATATCTTAAAATGCAATAAAAGGTAATGACTAGCCGTGCGGATCTCCCAAATGGTGCTTTCTCTGACTATGACACTCCACTCTGTGTGGAATAAAATGGCTTTTTTCTAGGCCAGGTAGATTCCACACAGAGTCCAATATGAGGTGAAAGTACGCCCAGATAAAATAAAATGAAATGAAATTAAATGGGAATGGAATAAAAATTCAATAAAATATTAAGAGATTATTATTGTTATGCTTTCTAAAAACTTTTTGAACTATATATCTATAATACTCTACTAGTGGGCTGGAAAAAGACTTCACACAAAGTAAATATTTAGGGGCAGAGATATTTGTAAAGCATTCTTCCCTTAAGCAAAAATGACATTCTAAAAGCTAATTTTATGTTACAAAACAATCTGTGTATTTATAATTTTAAAAGCATCTTTGTATAAATAACAATAAAAACAACCTGCTATGTGACCATGATATGAGCATTTTAAATATGCCAGATGTGTTTTCATTTATTAGATCAAGACTAATTTTGAAGCATACATATTTATTTTCTTATTTTCTTTTTTTATTGTTTTTGTTTCAAAGCCCAGATTTAGTCTCTGTGCAACTGATCTCACAGCCAATCACAGATGAGAAGATTCAAATGTTTACCACAGGAGCCTCTGTGGTTACGCAAACCATTTCCCAGCCAGGAAATTTAATGACTCTCCACTTGTATGGCCACACTTGATAAGAGCATTAACTAATTAATTAGCAGTTGAAGATTTGATTAGCTGCATCTTATTAACAGTTGGCTGATACATACTGAGAGAAGATGGCTCACGCACCACAAAGATCAACATACCATTACAATGGGATGGCCAAACTTGTACATCGGTTTCTCACTACGTAAAGTGCTTGCGTCTCTCATTTTTTACAGTGATTCTAAAGACACATCTTCAGACCTTTTTAATGCACTATCCACTGTCGCATAAACACAAATAAACATCTGTCCTACAGTTCATTTGTGCTTTATGGTCAAGCTAGATCTCTGTGTCTTGTGTAGCAACAATAGCTTGAAGCTAAATCTGTACCAGTAACAGTACAAACAGGAAAACCAATAATGAAGAGCAACAGAAAAGTCTCCTGCATCGTGTGACTCGTTTAATAAAAACAAAGTGCTGTTGTCTGGCAGCTTCTGAATCTCTTCTACTTAGTATTTTGCTAACATTTCCTTTAAAAAGTGACCGAAGCACTTGTCACCAGAACTGAAAACAGGTCTAGGCATTAAAACAAAGCTTTCTTAACAAAGCAGTGGTTTCAAGATTGTTAGCAGACACTCAAGGGAACCATAACAACAAGCTTGCAGTTAAGAGTTTCTTTCACTTTTGAGTCAACAGCGTGACTAAACTGCTCCAATAAAACTCCCTGTGAGATGCTTTATTGGCTCCACAGTGTATGCATTAATGTGCTCTTTCATGTGTTAGCTAAGCCTCGAAACACTGGGAACACTCTCTGCCAGTTGTAGCTGGCTGGGCTTCTCTTTATCTTCTACCGTGATTGTGTTATTATTTATTAAAGTGGTGCAAAGTAAAACCAGTGAGTGAGAGTAGACTCACCCAAGTTAATTTCTCTTCTTCCTGTCTCATTTCATAATAAATGGATGGAAGAGTAGGTCGATTCAAATTTACACCCCTGAAAGATCCATTGTTCTGCGTGATGCATGAGAGGATTGGGTCCGCGAAATCTGTGGTAAATGAGAATACTGCTTTGAATCTTGAAGATGTGCAATTGAGGAATGTAATTGAATGGCATAGAGATTCGGCGCCTGAGAGAGGCTTCAGTGTCAAAAATTCAAACTGCTGAAATGGATCTTAAAGGGGAAAACGCATCTCTAAAAAACACCGTAGCTTTGAAGTCACATACAAAAAGCTGTCTGTGTTACGTAGAAAATTTATCTGGTAATCCTGTTATGGATCTTTTATGTAGGTTAATTGTAAAGCCGTGGGATTGATTAGGAGAGGATAGCATCGCCGCAATCAAATCAGTCCTGATTTGTTTATAGGCTGTTAAAGTGGGGCTCAAAGTATGGTACAACACGACAGCACATGTCAGCAGAGTTCAGCATTTCCCACAACCACATGGGCTGATGATATCAAATATAGTTCACTCAGAGCCTGGAGTCAGACGGTCACAGTGGGGTAACCCAAACAATCCTGTCTAGGACAGCCCCCAAAACTGCGTTCATGTGAAACAAAGGGAATGTTTTGATTGTAATATTGCTCTTGGATTTAAAACAGAACAGAACAGGGTTTTAGTTTTGCTTTCCAATACATTTGGAGGATGAAATATTATAGGTTCAGTACACACTTAGCTCAATAAACAGCACTTGTAGAAATAATGTTGATTAAGCTACAAAATGTATTTTTGAACCATCCCTTCTTTTCTTGAAGCACAATGGAAGTAAATGGGGCTAATCCATTAAAAATACGCACTATTGTACAAGTATAGCTAGAATAAGATTTTAGTAAACAAGTCGTTTCTGTGACAAAACATCTGACTTAAATGACTACACAATGCATAAAACTTTTAAAAGAATATCAATCAATAGCTTGAATCGTTATTTAACTAAAGGTTGTAATTAATATATACTAAATGCAGTCTAAAAAGTTCTGCTTTCTGAGTATATATACAGTATATATAAACTCTAGTATGCAGTCTAGAATCAGTCTGAAAAGCACATAGACTGTAACCATCCACGCACCTAAGAGTGTTAACTTCCGTGTATGTTTTATCCAGTTTACTATGTTAAGGTGTCCCATGCATGAACACACACAAACATATACATCTTTATGTGTGATTCTTGATCAGCTGAGGTAATATAAGGAGTTGATCAAACAGGCAGGACTGTGAATGCGCACTGACCTGCTTCCCTTATAAGTCCACATCCTCAGATAAAGTCACCCGACCGCATAAATTCACCTCTGAGCCATGCACACGTAAGACTTACATTCAGCCTAATCCACATGCACTTTAAGATTAAGACCTAGTTCCTAAAACTTCAATAATAACGATCAACAAAACAATCAAAAGTGCATAAGTTAGCAGCAAACTAAAAGACATAAAAAATTGAGAGAAGACAGGAAGTCTCATATCCATTTACCTAATAACGTTCATAATGCTGCAGATTAGTTTTACAAACCCCATTACAGAATAATGCCTTGTCAAAAATTACAATACTTTCATAGAAGTTGATTTACTATCAGCTAAGTCAACGAGAGGTCATTCACCTCAAAAAAAACAACATATAGGCAAGTTTTTTCTTTCTTGACTCAATACCTGCATTTTAGAGGTTATACTGCTCTTAGAAGCCACGCTTATATATATAATGTATGTATAATGTATAATGTGCATTATGGTTCTGTCCCAAATGGCTCACTTTATGTGGAGTTGTGGTCTTGTAACCTTTGTAACTATCTTGTAACCTCAAACCCATCCATAAAATCCAACAATGCTGCAGGGTGTCCCATTAATGATTTTAAATGGTTGCTCATGATAGCACCATTTGTGGAAATAAAGCATTATCCACACTGGGACTTCACAAAGGTTAACTACTCAACACTACTGCATTACATCATTCAAAAGTATGTATTCAGAGAGGGACAAAAAGGGCTGAGGGCATGATGTGTGACAACACAGTAAAGTACCTACTTAAAAATATAGTTCACTCAAAATGTATAAATCTGTCGCAACACTGGACTTCAACAACAAAACAACTGGGAGATATTATTAGCAAAATATAAGCTTTAAGTGTTATATAGCAGAACGTCAGTTTACGTGATTAATTGAAGACAAGGGTTACTCCAAAGTGTTACTCCACCCCAAAATAAAAATTTTGTTAACCCCATGTTGTTCCAAACCCGTAAATGCTTTGTTCATCTCACGGAACACAACTTGAAATATTCTTGATAAAAATCTGTGACTGTCCCATTGACTGCCAAACAATTGCCCCTGTCCAGGTTCAGAAAAGTTTGAAAGACATCATCAGAGAAAAGTCCAACCGCCATCAGTGGTTCAATATTTTATGAATCTAAGAGAATACTTTATGTACAGGAAATATTTTTGATTTTGATTTTGATGTTATTTCTATTGATTGCACACTTTTCCTAACAGAGTTCAATCAATGCACCAATGTTTCTTTTTCTATTTCTTTTTCGTGTGAGTGCGACAGAGTTCACAATGCAGGCAAACTCAGTGTAATAGACTTTAAAGAGCTGTTTTAGAAGCTGGGTTTGAGTGGCACAGAGATCAATGTAGATCTATAAGCCCAAAGGGGCTCTTCTAGAGAAAAAACTCATCAGCTCATGTGTTCACATGCCTGACTCTGTTTTAACACTCCAAAGGTGTCCTACATTAGACAGCATCAAATCGATCAGATGAGTGCTTCCTTGTCATTATAAATGTCTTTATTTTTAATCTTTGATGAGTGAAACAGTTGGACTATGACAGCAGCACCAGTAACTGTTAATGTACATTAACTTTGATAAACCATATGCAGGTGTACTGCAGCATCTGAAACAAATGTGTGAGACAAGGAGCTCCGCCTCTATAACAGCAACATGTGTCTGATTCAAATTCAGATCAGAGCTCTGAGCAGCAAAACGTCCCCGAGCTGTCAAAACCTGCCAGGAGTAATGATGCTGCGTTTAAGTAACCCAAACACATTAACCACTGCATTACAATGTAAAAAACTCACAAACCACTGATCTCACTACCCACATATTGTTGAAATCAGAGCTGCAGGACCCGAGGCATATCGGCAAATGTCCATTTGCACATGTAGCCTACTTTCGTGAGATGGCTTTAATGAGAGTTTCTCCGAACGCTAGTGGCTCATGGCTAATCCTCAAATGAAAATAAAGCACACGGGTCAGCTCGACCAATGTGAATTCGTGAAATGATTGTACGGCAGGCAACAACACAGATGGAGCAAAAAAAAAAAGAAAATCAGCTAAGCAAGCAGTGAATTTGCTTCATTTTCAAACATATGTGCTGATATTTGCACACACCACATTATGAGGTTAGCATGGACAAATGCAGCAGTTCTGTGTCATGAAACCAGGCAACGTCTGCATCAGCAAAGGAAAGTTTATTTTTGGAGTTCACACAAGAATGAAATAACCTTATACAGGTTGTTCCAAACCTGTACTAGAATTTTACAGTTGTTGAAATCCATTGACTTGCATATTTCATATACTATATAAATCAATGGCTACCAGTACCAGTTTAGGTACCAACATTCTTCAAAGTATCTTCTTTATTGTTCAACTGGATTGATAAGAAGACGAAATGTTTCTTGAGCACCAAAGAGCAAATTAGAAATGATTCTGAAGGATCACATGACACTTCAGAATTACTTTGGTGTTAGTTTAGTTTAGTTGAACATATAAAAAAGGTAAACTAAACTGAATGAATACAGATGAAAAGGCAGCTATAGCAAGCTATAAATGAATGAATGAAAGAACACAACAGCTTATACTTACGTCTGAACTGACACAGACTATATATTTAAAGGGAAAAATGAAGCTAGCTAATCAGTTCGCCGCAGATAAGCACTCATGATGAAGAGTTATGCTAAGAGTGTCTGACCAAAGAAAGATAGCGCGTGAGTTACAGATAAGATCCTGACTGAAAAACATTCAGCCCAGTGGAGTCTGACATTCCCTGTGTATCAGAGAAGAGACAGCCGGCCCTGTGAGGAATCTTCACGTCACATCCAGTCAAAGAGTATTAAACTCACTCCACGCCAGAGTCATCTGACAAATGTTTGCTGTGAATCTGACATCCAAAATAAGAGCCTGCTACAATAATGGGTCAGTTTATCCTATTAGTTGACTTTTGAAATATAACTGACTGGAATTGCCACTTGAGACAGTTCTAAAAAAGTTTATACACACACCTGATTCCACATGAACTGAATTACAGAATTATATTGTAATACACTACCAAAGTTAGTTTGTTCTATTGATCAGCTAGGACATTTTAAATAAAAAAGTATCAGTATAGATGCTTATCAAGTTAAAATGTGCACATTTATTTATTATTAAATCAAAAATGTATTATTAAAACAAAAATATTAAGCAGCACAAATGTTCTTAACATTTACAATGACGAAATGTACCAAATCGGGACATTAGAATGATTTTTGAAGGATTACATGACACTGAAGACAGGAGTATTTGCTGCTGCAATTTGCCATCAAAAAAATTGTGAATTTCTAAAAAGCCAGCTAAATTTTTAAACAGTACTGTACCGCATGTAAAACGGTATCAGTATCAGACACAATACACATGCAAATTTAGATTGGATAAAACAATCTCTAAAAGTGACTCGAACTAATTTCATGAGAAGAAGCAGCCGTTAGGGCCTGTGCTAGAGTTAGAAAGGAGCAGCCTGTGCCTAGCACAGCTCAGCTGGGCGGTCCTGCTGGTGCCTGTCTGAAAACAGACTTGAGGAACTGATAAGGTGTACTCACTACAAACACGCACACATCATTAACTGACAAATTAAAGCTGCATGATATTCCTCACTTTAAGTTAGTTTAAGTTTAAGTTAGGACAGTTTGATGGACTCCAGGCAGAGTGACGAGAGTGGTTGAGGAATTCTGGGTAAAGTGTTGCTCAGACAGTAAACAGAGAGCTGAGGTTAACATGGAGGGCATCAAAGGATCAATTCTGCAGTCAAAAAATGAATAATTGCTTTATTATTAAATACCTAAATATAAATTTTATTTAGTTAAAAATATGAGATTGGTTTATATATCTACTACATATTTATATATTTACTCATATATAAACCCATCTACTGTGTATTCTTGTTTCATTTTTTTATGACTGACAATCACATTACTTTTATTAGTTTATGTTAATGCTGTGTAATAGAGATTATTGCATTCATGTGCAATTGATATAAATAATCTTTTAGACCCAAATACCTTTTTAGTGTATAATCAATTGCTTGCTATTTTTATGCATGGATTTGAAAGATATTTGCATATACAGTAAAACACTTCAAAGCTTAGACCAGTGTATTAAAAGCCACAGAAGCCCTGATTTAATTTTATATAAATGGGTCACCTTTTATTGTTAACATCAATTGAACCAAAAAGCTAAAGTTTAGGAGTACACTAACCTCAAATATAACACATATGGAATAAAAGCTATTAAACTAGTTATTATTAACTGAAAACATTACCATTTCAGCAAATATACAATGATAATATGCAAACTATTAAACTAATTAAACTACATTATCAATGGAACTCTAATGGTCAATCCTGTTTTTGCCCTTTCCTTTTGTTTTTTTATTTTCTTTATTTATCTTTTGATAAATTTTCTCACCCTCAAGCAGCGAAACTTCAGCCTTTACCCTCATTTGACTTCCTGGCAGACTGATGCCAACGCCACAGAGGTCTGGAACAGTAATCTGCATAGACTGCAGATTATTACTAACCCCGAAAACAGGATCAAAGTTTATTAAATGACCCAAACAGAGGGAGGAGTGTCTGGAATCTCTCCATGAGCTCACACAAAATGAAAATATGCCACAATGATTTCACAGCAGTGATGATGTCTCCCTCTGTGCTGTGGCTATGAGGGATGGAATTAGAGTGGGAACGTGACATCCTGACCTCGGTGAAATTAAGGCTGAGGTTTTCTCACCTGTGTCATCCTATAAGATCTGCTACTCTAAAATAGCTACAGTTTTAAGAATCGCTAAGGTAGAACATAGCCATAGAAAGTTGCCTTTGAGCCGTCTGGTTCAACAAAGTGCGATCTGTTGGAGAGCTGAGGCGTTGACACAATGGTGAGAATTCCTCCGGTCAGTGCTGTGGTACTCTAGGGCCGTGTGGGCCTCTGCTCATTGCGACTGTGGATGTAGCATCACACTGCAGTGCCATTTCACCCACAGACTGAGCAAAAAATACCTCAAAAGGGAAGCAACTGAGTCACTGTGGATACGGCAACAGACACTGTGTATAGTAACAGTGATGACACAAAGCTGATAGAGTTCAGCCTGATGCCATAGGTAATGGAGGTAACGCTTACTTAAAGCCTTTAATGTATAATGCATTATACATGTATTCGTAATGTACTTTATAATGCATTCGATGTTTTCATATCTGTGACCAAAGTTAAAATCCATTATAATATTTGAAGGTTTGTTTGTCATGTTTTAATGCATTATACTTTCTAAAGATGTAACAATGAATAGATACAAGTATTATAATGTAGTATAACTGTGGTTACGGTTACTCATATAATTATATAGTGTATTATAAGCTGCATTACAGTGCATAATATACAAAGGCATTAAGGGTTACACAAATCTCTTAAATCATTCCTAAAAATATGATTTGCAGTTATGAGTTATGTTATAGAGTTATGAGTGGTTTTACTGTGTTGCTCATGCGGTTGCTAGGGTGTTTTTTTTTTTGTGGCTCGGGTTCCTCCTGCAGCACAAGTATATGGGATTTTCTCATGGTTTATTTCTTGCCAAGTGACAATCATAAGTCTGAATTCTCTGAATTCTTCACCTCTTTTCAACAGGTCACATGATTTGAGCTATTATTCTTGTGAGCAGCACAAATGGTATGAAGCAAAGCGATACATTTGGGCAGTATTTATAAGGACGATTATGATTCTTTACCTTTACTCTAAAGAACGATATACTGTAGCCATCTTAAGAACTCCAGAGTTCTTCACTGAACTTGAAATGCTGAAAAGAACCATTAAAGAACCTTTATTTCTAAGAGAAATGCTGAAATCCTGTACAGATGTAGCCCTCATTTGAATATCTATTTAGAGGACTTAACACTCCTAACGGCCTTTGGCAAATACATATATATTCTATATATATATATATAGAAAAGAGAGAGAGAGAAAGAGCATTCTGTGCCTGAAGCAGGCTATCATACCGTAAAGTTGTATGGCTGTTGTAAAGGTGTGAATGAAACACCATCTGTCTTAGCGCTGTCAGTTGTGATAGGGCCTGAGGGGCTGCAGACCCCCCGTCCCGTCTACACGTTAAACAGATTAGCAGAGCAATTCTTGGATTATGAAAAGCAAAGGCGTAGTGGAATTCATTTGGTTGAATTAAACATTGAATGTCATTCGGTTTCTTGAGGAATGATCATTTATGAGGATTAAGCAATGAGTGTTCATTTAGAACTTCAGACTCGTTCTCTATCACTTGACCCGGCTTACACTGGGCGGTCACAAGATTCTGCAATCAAGACAAAATAGCCCGCAGGGAAAATACGGACAGAAACGCATCTGCTTCTTTTCCAGCGTGGAAACTCAAGACTTTAATGAAAGTGCTTTTGAGAAGAACTGAGACTTTCTATTTCTGGCTCTGAGACAAGTGAGAAGTGGTCGTGCATTTCACACAAGAAATGAAAGCAGAAGACAAGAGGATTTGCAGAAGCACGATATGTTGATGGGTGGCGGTGGTGACACATCCTGTGAGACTATTTCTACTGCGTGTCGCCGTTTCTATACCGCATATATACTTGCAGGCGTCCTTGACATGTGAAACTGCGAGAATAGCCGTTCGTGGTATTAAATGTGTCAAGGAGCATGCATTAACCTGATGCATGTAGAAAGCATGCTACCTATAGTACTGTTCAAAAGCTGGGGCTCAGCAAGATGATGTTCTTGAAAGAAGTCTTGCATGCTTATGCTTTAACAAAATACAGTAAAAACTAAAAACTACAATATTATGGCAGTTTTCTCACCTTCTCTTCCTCCCAAATCTGCTGGCCTAATAACCGTTACAGTTTTCAGCATTTATCGCACTATAATAACTGTTAATATATATTAAAATGCAATTTATTCCTCTGATGGCAAAGCTGAATTTCCTAAAACCTTTAATGTCATATGATCCTTCAGAAATCATTCTGATATGACGATCTGGTGCTCAAGAAACATTTCTTAATAATATCACTGTTGACAACTGTCGTGTTGCTTAATATTTTTGTGGAAATTATGATATAAATTTTCAAGGATTCTTTATTAATGAATAGAAATTTTAAAACATAACATAAATATTTACTGGCACTTTTTTAATTTACTGCATATTTACAGGAGTTTAAAAATCATATAAACATCCTTTTTACAATGGGTTAATATAATTTGTGTAGACTACAATGAAAATACTAATTTTGTGATTGTTTTTTGTTTGATCTTTTTGTTGTTTATATTCTATTCTATGGTTTGTAAATCATTTTAGTATACTTGTGTTCTGTTTAGTACAAACCTAGGGTTAAATGGATGATTTATCAGACTCAAGTCAAATCATGGCAAATCATGAAAGCCCATTTAGCAGAAGTCTAAATTAAGGAGCCAAATTGTTTGGTGTTTCAAGTACAACAGGGTTAATGGTTATGACTGCATACATAAAGCATGGCAAAACTTCTTTGGTTAAGAAGCATAAGGGGCAAAACCCAAAAGTGAATGACAGGGCTCATCAAACACTAAGAATGACTGTGTCCAAACAACACAACAAATTCTAAAAGTGACATCAAACCTAAATATTCACCTTCAAAACCATCATTCTTTAAAAAAATGACCAAAAGGAACTTTGAAAAAACAACATCCATGAAAGAGCAGCAAATTATAACTTTTATCACAGAAATTAGTGATAAAATGTGAAAAATATGGTGTCATGATCATAAAGCCTAGACATCTGGAGCACTCAGATGAACTTCCCCAGCTTAATCACCTGACTTGATTATTGTCAACCACTGTGGGCAGTTTTGGAAAGAAAAGTGAGTAGCCAGTTCCCTCCTCCAACATCTCTAGGCAACTGGCAGATGTTCTGATAAACCACATTCAACCGGGGACTATTCAAAGGTTCTATGAATCTATTCTAAGACAGTTGGAAACTGTATTAAAGGCAAATGGTACAAAATATCTTAATAATAAAATATTCCCTATTTCCCAGGTGCTGTGTCTTGGTTTGGATTTTATTGTAAAATGCATTAAAAATACTGTAAGTGTCTAAATACCTTTTGAGGTCGCCATATTATAAAAAAAAACTAAAATTAGTAGCATGTTGTGATAACGCTGTTTTTGACTAGACAGTTGTTAAGTTTAGGTATTGGGTGGTCATGCAGAATATGTGATTTGTGAGTAGACCTACTAATACAACAATAGGCATTCTAATAAGCATCCGGTTAATAATGATAATAGGTCGCTAAAGTGTTACCTTTTAAAAGTAAACTAGATATAGACTGTCACAGTATTCTGAGGTATCCTGCACCAGCTAAGCAAATGCCACTGAGACAAACGGAAATGCTAATGGCTAGCTTTCTCGAGATATTACAGTATATACTGTGGACCTCCCAGTCAGTAATTACACTAAAAACCAGTTCTTGTTGGCCCACACTAGAATAGAGAGTCTATCAGTTTAGTGAATGAGTTCTGCGTGTCCAGTCTGGCTTGAACCCAAACCATTTCTGTCTGGTGATGCCGAGAAAGAGCCTTGGGATTTGTGCATAAACAAACTCTCATCAAACACTTCTAATGTTCAAACTTACAAAGATCCAGTTCGACACGTTTCTCACATGTCACTCCTGTTTTTTTTTTCTTCGGACTGTTCTACGATCAGCTATATGAGCGCTGTAATGAGGTCAGCGGACCGTGACGAGGTGACAGCGCTGTTTGAAATGTCTGTAGCTATTGCCCCCGGCTCACAGTGCACCATTTATTTCCCTCCATCACAGGAAAAGTCACATCCCATCTCTCTTAGGACAAAGCAGAAAATGAGAAAAACATCCAAATTGCAGCTGACGTGGGTAGCGGTGGCCGTTTGTGACATCAGTGCTACCTTGGCTGACGGTCATTGGCTTGTCTGTCACCATGCCAACCCTGGGAAAAGATAATGAGACCAAAATACTGCTCAAACTGGCATCTCATCCCATTATAAATCACTCGTTTTACTATACGACTATGGGTAGTGCCAGCACAGAGGGAGAGTTGCTCTATTCTTAGAAAGGAAACCTGAAGAATTTGTGCTAATCGATATATCGGCTCTGTTAACAGAGGCAAAAGGGGCAGTGTTGCTTTCCCCTTCAAATATTTTTAACACAACCTGTGCTTTCACTAGCGCTGTGCCGAATACAACTCTGCATTTTCACACAAATGCTGACATGACACTGCCACGCTGTTTAACATCACATAGGTGCAGGCTAATTTTGCACGTTAACATCCTGGAAGGGAATACGTGTAGCTCCTAAACGAAGAGAAAGCTGTCACTTGGCTCCCAAGCAATCCATCTATATCTACAATACACATTGGCTCACTTGACAGAGGCTTCCACAACATTACCACTTAACCAATTACGAGCCAGCAGGAACATAGATCAATAGATGACATCCGTGACAGTAATGCAATAACCTAAGCGAGATGCAGACGGTAAAGAGAGTGGCATCTTCATTCAACGGCAGGCGTCTCGATTCCCACATCGCCACCTCGATTTCCGACTCGTGTTGCTTCTATACATGTTGACTGGTCAGAAGGCGAACTCCTGTTGCTTTGACACGCGAACCGCATGAGCGACGTGTTTACATTTGCATAGAGACAGTGGCTCTTTCAGCTACCTCTTTTTTGGCCATCAAGGGCTCAAGACAATGCCATCACATTGACCAAAAGCCTGCAATACAATGAACAAGAGCTGTCACAAGAACCTCACAGAGGCAGAACGTCACCCGCTGCATGAGTGTCAACTGACGTCAAGCTCGAAATCGCTGCTCCGAAGGTAAAGAGAGTCTTACCGTTGGTGGAGTGAAGGCTCTCCAGACTCCAGTAATGGGACATGACCCCTCGCACTGCTCTAACCCCTCCGGCCAGTCCCAGAGCGGGGCTACAGTCTGAGTCAAAGCCAGGTGACTGCTCTGAGTTGCCACCACTGCAGCCACCTCCTGCCAGCGGGACGCCCACCTCACCGGCACTGTGCTGGGTGCGCATGTGGACGCACAGCTAGAAAAAGAAGGGTGGCGTCGCTTTGGCAGGTGTCGGGTCCAAAGCGCGTCTCCGAGGCTCGAGTGTGCGGCGTAGCCTCAGCCTCCTCTGTCATTCCTCACTCGCTCTCCTGCTCTTTTACTTTCACTCTTGGATGCACAGTCTCAAAGAGCTCACAGCTCAACACAGACGCCCAGACACACAATCAGCCTTCTCTCTCTCTCTCTCTCTCTCTCTCTCTCGAGCACAACCATACAGTCACAGGCTGGCATCATTGGGGATCCTTTGGGGAGGAGGACTCATACGACTCACATGGCTCGATGCGAAAAGCATGGTCTGGCGCTGAAACAGACCGCCTTCCCCTCCCTTCTGGTCCCCTTGAGCTCCCCTCCTCCACTGTTAAAGCCAAGCTGTTAGTAAACCAAAAGACAGCGCCTGGAGAGAGCACTAGCGATGTTGAGAGTCGCAAACACCTTCTAAGAATTTAACCCATAATTAGCTGAGATCGTATTAATGACGAGGGCAACATTTTTTGCAATTTATCAAAAATAAAAGCCCAGGCATGCTCGCGCAGTACGCTGATGTGATACCAAAGGATGTGATTTTGCACAGAAATGGACAGGATCTCTGCAAACTAAGAATAGAAAGGAATGCGGCTGGTGTGAAGACTTTCTCATCAGACTCTGAACTTAAGAATCTTGACTTGTGTGAACCCTTGCAGCTGTGACCACACTTTATATAACATGGGAGCTGGATCCGGAACAAAGATAAAATTCAGCGGAACATTCCCTACATTCTTGTATGTGACAGGTCAGACAAGCCACTGGTTAAGATCAGGGGTTTTCAAATTCGTCTTGGGGGCCCCCCCAGGGGGTCCCAAATTGGTTTGTGGAAAAGTTAAGTAAAAAAAACTGTGCAAAAATTAACAACTGCATAATATTAAGAATAATTATTATTAGTGTTGTTAGTAGTAATAGTATTAACGTAATTTAATAAGTCATTATTATAAAAATAAATATAAAGATGCACAACACTGAGAATTTGAAAATAATAATAATAATGAGCATTATTTATTTATTTAGTTATTTATTTATTTGAGGTAATTATTATTCTTATTAAAACTTATAGTAGTAGTAGCAGCAGCAACATTTTATTTATTATTATTTTCAATGTTATATTTATAATAATTAGTGGTGCTTGCCTTTTAAGGCAAAGCACACTATTACTATTCCTCATACTTATTAGTGGTGCTTGCCTTTCAAGGCAAAGCACACTATTACTATTGCTCATACTTATTCTTATTAGTGGTGCTTGCCTTTCAAGGCGAAGCACACTATTACTATTCCTCATACTTATTCTTACTTATTATAGATTCCACTCAAATTTCGGCGCGTAACTAGTCCCGCAGTTTTTGCCACACACCCCTGAAACGGGCGTCAAATCGTGCGGGGTATTGTGGAAAGATGTGCTATGACTTTTATAAGCGATCGGGCGTACGATTTTCGTACACCGGGCGAAAAATCGGGCGAAAAATCCCATAGACGTAACATTGCGACCGACTTTGACGGATCGTAACGCAGAGCGAGAATATCGCACAAACTTGTAAATCACCAGATTTGAAGACTTTATCAAGCTGAGCGAGAACATACCACACAGTGGGGTATAAGTTTTACCCCTGGGGGGCAAGAGACCCCCAAAGTTGCCCCATTGACATAGTATGGTGAGGGAAAAATGCACATGTGTTTTTCCTACTATGGTAATTTACGTAGGAATTTCGCAAATCTAAATAACTTTGCATTAAAATGTCATGGAGACGTGGGGGTGGGCTCGTTTTACTCAGCTAACCAATCAAAGTCTCTGGATGGCTTTGAAGGTGTCAAGCCACGCCCTAGCAACCATTTAGAGCACCCTAGCAACAGATCCCATAGACTGCCATTATAATGGTTCAGATGGGTATCTTTGGATCAGAGCGTCATAGAGACATGGGGGTGGGCTCGTTTGAGTCGGGGCAGCAAACGGCCAATCATGAACTACCTCAGCTGTTCATAGCCACGCCCTAGCAACCTTTATCGAGGACCTTAGCAACCAAAATCTTAAACAAAACTTACATATCTTCAAAACAGAACGTCACAGACACATGGGGGTGGGCTTGTTTGATTCTGGGTAGCAAACAGCCAATCCTGAGTCACCATAGACATCTCCTATCCATGCCTTAGCAACCATTATCAAACACCCTAGCAACGTTTTAGCAAGACCTATATCTTTGCATCAGAACATCGTAGCGACATGTTAGTCATGCTAGCGACATGCTAGTCACTTGCTAATTATGCTGGAAACATGCTAGTGACATGCTAGTCATGCTAGCGAAATGCTAGTCACTTGCTAATCATGCTAGAAACATGCTAACGACATGCTAGTCATGCTAGAGACATGCTAGTCACTTTGCTAATCATGCTAAAAACATGCTAGCGACATGCTAGTCATGCTAATGCGACATGCTAGTCACTTGCTAATCATGCTAAAAACATGCCAGCGACATGCTAGTCATGCTTAGTGAAATGCTAGTCACTTGCTAATCATGCTAAAAACATCTTTAGCGACATGCTTAGTCATGCTAGCGACATCTTTAGTCACTTCTGCTAATAATGCTAAAAACATGCTAGTGACATGCTAGTCATCTTAGCGACATGCTAGTCACTTGCTAATAATGCTAAAAACATCTTTGGCGACATCTTTAGTCATGCTTGCGACATGCTAGCCACTTTGCTAATCATGCTAAAAACATGCTAGGCGACATGCTTAGTCATGCTAGCGACATGCTAGTCACTTGCTAATCATGCTAAAACATGCTGGCGACATGCTAGTCATCTTAGCGACATGCTAGTCACTTTGCTAATCATGCTAAAAACATGCTTGGCGACATGCTAGTCATGCTGGCGACATGCTAGTCTCTTGCTAATCATGCTAGAAACATGCTAGCGACATGCTAGTCACTTTGCTAATCATGCTAAAAACATGCTAGCGACATGCTAGTCATGCAACCGAATGGAGAGTTTTGCCACGGCAAGCACCACTCACATTTTCTTCAGGAAATGTACTTTCTAGTTAGTGGTGCTTGCCTTTCAAGGCAAAGCACACTATTACTATTCCTCATACTTATTCTTACTTATTATTAGTGGTGCTTGCCTTTCAAGGCAAAGCACACTATTACTATTCCTCATACTTATTCTTACTTATTATTATTATAGATTCCGTCACGATTTTTTGCGCGTAACTAGTCCGCAGTTTTTACCACACACCCTGAAACGGGCGTCAAATCGATGCGAGGGTATTGTGGAAAGATGTGCTATGACTTTTATAAGCGATCGGGCGTCGATTTTCGTGACACCGGGCGAAAAATCGCGAAAAATCCCATAGACTTAACATTGCGCCAAACTTTGTGGATCGTGAAGAGAGATGCGAGAATATCGCACAAACTTGTAAATCACCAGATTTGAAGACTTTATCAAGCTGAGCGAGAACATACCACACAGTGGGGTAAAGTTTTACCCTGGGGGCAAGAGACCTCCAAACTTTTTACTATGGTGAGGGTCAAACTGCACATGTGTTTTTCCTACTATGGTAATTTACATAGGAATTTTGCAAATCAATATAACTTTGCATTAAAATGTCATAGAGACGTGGGGTGGGCTCGTTTTACTCAGCGAACCAATCAAAGTCTCTGAATCACTATGAAGGTGTCAAGCCACGCCCTAGCAACCATTTAGAGCGCCCTAGCAACAGATTCCATAGACTGCCATTATAATGGTTCAGATGGGTATCTTTGGATCAGAGCGTCATAGAGACATGGGGGTGGGCTCGTTTGACTCCGGGCAGCAAACGGCCAATCATGAAGTACTTCAGCTGTTCGTAGCCACGCCCTAGCAACCATTATCGATGACCTTAGCAACCAAAATCCAAACTCGCATATCTTCAAAACAGAACGTCACAGAGACATGGGGGTGGGTGCGATTGACTCAGGGCAGCAAACGGCCAATCCTGAGTCACCATAGACATCTCCTATCCACGCCTTAGCAACCATTATCAAACACCCTAGCAACCCCAACTCAAAGCGGGCATATCTTTAAATCCGAACGTCTATAGAGACATGGGGTTGGTTTATATCATTCATAGTGACAAGCGTGTGTATCATCATTGTCAGCTACCAAGCTGCTTCCTAGCAACCAACCAATTTACCCTAGCAACCGAGGGCGAGTTTTGCCACGGCAAGCACCACTCACATTTTCTTCAGGAAATGTACTTTCTAGTTATTATTATTATTATAGATTCGGACAAATTTCGCGCGTAACTAGTCCGCAGTTTTTGCCACACACCTGAAACGGGCGTCAAATCGTCGCGGGGTATTGTGGAAAGATGTGCTATGACTTTTATAAGCGATCGGGCGCGACGATTTTTCGTACACCGCGGAAAAATCGGGCGAAAAATCCCATAGACTTAACATTGCGACAAACTTTGACGGATCGTAGCGCAGAGCGAGAATATCGCACAAACTTGTAAATCACCAGATTTGAAGACTTTATCAAGCTGAGCGAGAACATACCACACAGTGGGGTAAAAGTTTTACCCCTGGGGTCAAAGAGACCTCAAACTTTTTACTATGGTGAGGGTCAAACTGCACATGTGTTTTTCCTACTATGGTAATTTACATATAGGAATTTTGCAAATCAATATAACTTTGCATTAAAATGTCATAGAGATGTGGGGATGGGCTCGTTTTACTCAGCGAACCAATCAAAGTCTCTGAATCACTGTGAAGGTGTCAAGCCACGCCCTAGCAACCATTTAGAGCGCCCTAGCAACAGATTCCATAGACTGCCATTATAATGGTTCAGATGGGTATCTTTGGATCAGAGCGTCATAGAGACATGGGGGTGGGCTCGTTTGACTCGGGGCAGCAAACGGCCAATCATGGAGTACTTCAGCTGTTCGTAGCCACGCCCTAGCAACCATTATCGATGACCTTAGCAACCAAAATCCAAACTTGCATATCTTCAAAACAGAACATCACAGAGACATGGGGGTGGGTGCGATTGACTCAGGGCAGCAAACAGCCAATACCGAGTCACCATAGACATCTCCTATCCACGCCTTAGCAACCATTATCAAACACCCTAGCAACCCCAACTCAAACGGGCATATCTTTAAATCGGAACGTCATAGAGACATGGGGGTTGGTTTATATCATTCATAGTGACAAGTGTATCATCATTGTCAGTTACCAAGCTGTTTCATAGCAACCAACCAATTTACCCTAGCAACCGAGGCCGAGTTTTGCCCACGGCAAGCACCACTCACATTTTCTTCAGGAAATGTACTTTCTAGTTAGTGGTGCTTGCCTTTTAAGGCGAAGCACACTATTACTATTCCTCATACTTATTCTTACTTATTATTATTATAGATTCCGTATGCGATTTTGTTGGCGTAACTAGTCCCCGCAGTTTTTACCACACACCCCTGAAACGGGCGTCAAATCGTGCGGGGTATTGTGGAAAGATGTGCTATGACTTTTATAAGCGATCGGCGCGACGATTTTCGTGACACCGGCTAAAAATCGGGCGAAAAATCCCATAGACTTAACATTGCGCCAAACTTTGACGGATCGTAGCGCAGAGGCGAGAATATCGCACAAACTTGTAAATCACCAGATTTGAAGACTTTATCAAGCTGAGCGAGAACATACCACACAGTGGGGTAAAAGTTTTACCCTGGGGCAAGAGACCTCCAAACTTTTACTATGGTGAGGGTCAAACTGCACATGTGTTTTTCCTACTATGGTAATTTACATAGGAATTTTGCAAATCAATATAACTTTGCATTAAAATGTCATAGAGACGTGGGGGTGGGCTCGTTTTACTCAGCGAACCAATCAAAGTCTCTGAATCACTATGAAGGTGTCAAGCCACGCCCTAGCAACCATTTAGAGCGCCCTAGCAACAGATTCCATAGACTGCCATTATAATGGTTCAGATGGGTATCTTTGGATCAGAGCGTCATAGAGACATGGGGTGGGCTCGTTTGACTCGGGCAGCAAGCGGCCAATCATGAAGTACTTCAGCTGTTCGTAGCCACGCCCTAGCAACCATTATCGATGACCTTAGCAACCAAAATCCAAACTCGCATATCTTCAAAACAGAACGTCACAGAGACATGGGGTGGGTGCGATTGACTCAGGGCAGCAAACGGCCAATCCTGAGTCACCATAGACATCTCCTATCCACGCCTTAGCAACCATTATCAAACACCCTAGCAACCCCAACTCAAACGGGCATATCTTTAAATCGGAACGTCATAGAGACATGGGGTTGGTTTATATCATTCATAGTGACAAGCGTGTGTATCATCATTGTCAGCTACCAAGCTGCTTCCTAGCAACCAACCAATTTACCCTAGCAACCGAGGGCGAGTTTTGCCACGGCAAGCACCACTCACATTTTCTTCAGGAAATGTACTTTCTGAATTATTATTATTATTATTATTATAGATTCGGACAAATTTGGTAGCGTAACTAGTCCCCGCAGTTTTTGCCACACACCCCTGAAACGGGCGTCAAATCGTGCGGGGTATTGTGGAAAGATGTGCTATGACTTTTATAAGCGATCGGGCGTACGATTTTCGTACACCGGGCGAAAAATCGGGCGAAAAATCCATAGACTTAACATTGCGACAAACTTTGATGGATCAGAGCGCAGAAGCGAGAATATCGCACAAACTTGTAAATCACCAGATTTGAAGACTTTATCAAGCTGAGCGAGAACATACCACACAGTGGGGTAAAAGTTTTACCCCTGGGGCAAGAGACCTCAAACTTTTTACTATGGTGAGGGTAAAACTGCACATGTGTTTTTCCTACTATGGTAATTTATATAGGAATTTTGCAAATCAATATAACTTTGCATTAAAATGTCATAGAGGCGTGGGGTGGGCTCGTTTTACTCAGCGAACCAATCAAAGTCTCTGAATCACTATGAAGGTGTGAAGCCACGCCCTAGCAACCATTTAGAGCGCCCTAGTAACAGATTCCATAGACTGCCATTATAATGGTTCAGATGGGTATCTTTGGATCAGAGCGTCATAGAGACATGGGGGTGGGCTCGTTTGACTCGGGGCTGCAAACGGCCAATCATGAACTACTTCAGCTGTTTATAGCCACGCCCTAGCAACCATTATCGATGACCTTAGCAACCAAAATCCAAACTTGCATATCTTCAAAACAGAACGTCACAGAGACATGGGGGTGGGTGCGATTGACTCAGGGCAGCAAACAGCCAATCCTGAGTCACCATAGACATCTCCTATCCACGCCTTAGCAACCATTATCAAACACCCTAGCAACCCCAACTCAAACGGGCATATCTTTAAATCGGAACATCATAGAGACATGGGGTTGGTTTATATCATTCATAGTGACAAGTGTATCATCATTGTCAGCTACCAAGCTGCTTCTAGCAACCAACCAATCTACCCTAGCAACCGAGGGCGAGTTTTGCCACGGCAAGCACCACTCACATTTTCTTCAGGAAATGTACTTTCTAGTTCTTACTTATTAGTGGTGCTTGCCTTTTAAGCATAAGCACACTATTACTATTCCTCATACTTATTCTTACTTATTATTATTATATTCCGTGACGATTTTCGGCGCGTAACTAGTCCCGCAGTTTTGCCACACACCCTGAAACGGGCGTCAAATCGCGTGCGGGTATTGTGGAAAGATGTGCTATGACTTTTTATAGCGATCGGGCGATGCGATTTTCGTGTACCGAGGTAAAAATCGGCGAAAAATCCATAGACGTAACATTGCGACCAACTTTGACGGATCGTAGCGCAGAGCGAGAATATCGCACAAACTTGTAAATCACCAGATTTGAAGACTTTATCAAGCTGAGCGAGAACATACCACACAGTGGGGTAAAAGTTTTACCCCTGGGGGGCAAGAGACCTCCAAAGTTGCCCCATTGACATAGTATGGTGAGGGAAAAATGCACATGTGTTTTTCCTACTATGGTAATTTACATAGGAATTTCGCAAATCTAAATAACTTTGCATTAAAATGTCATAGAGACGTGGGGGTGGGCTCGTTTTACTCAGCTAACCAATCAAAGTCTCTGAATCACTATGAAGGTGTCAAGCCACGCCCTAGCAACCAATTAGAGCACCCTAGCAACAGATCCCATAGACTGCCATTATAATGGTTCAGATGGGTATCTTTGGATCAGAGCGTCATAGAGACATGGGGTGGGCTCGTTTGTCTCGGGGCAGCAAACGGCCAATCATGAACTACTTCAGCTGTTCGTAGCCACGCCCTAGCAACCTTTATCGATGACCTTAGCAACCAAAATCTTAACCAAAACTTACATATCTTCAAAAAAGAACGTCACAGAGACATGGGGTGGGCTCGTTTGACTCGGGCAGCAAACAGCCAATCCTGAGTCACCATAGACATCTCCTATCCACGCCTTAGCAACCATTATCAAACACCCTAGCAACCTTTTAGCAAGACCTATATCTTTGCATCAGAACATCGTAGCGACATGCTAGTCATGCTACCGACATGCTAGTCACTTTGCTAATCATGCTAAAAACATGTTAGCGACATGCTAGTCATGCTAGCGACATGCTAGTCACTTGCTAATCATGTTAAAAACATGTTAGCGACATGCTAGTCATGCTAGCGACATGCTAGTCACTTGCTAATCATGATAAAAACATCTTTAGCGACATGCTAGTCATGCTTAACGACATGCCAGTCACTTAGCTAATCATGCTAAAAACGCCAGTGACATGCCAGTCACTTGCTAATCATGCTAAAAACATGTTAGCGACATGCTAATCATGCTAACGACATGCTAGTCACTTTGCTAATCATGCTAAAAACATCTTTAGCGACATCTTTAGTCATCTAAATGGCGACATGCTAGTCACTTGCCAATCATGCTAAAAACATATTAGCGACATGCTAGTCATCTTTAGCGACATGCTAGTCACTTGCTAATCATGCTAAAAACATGCTAGCGACATGCTAGTCACTTTGCTAATCATGCTAAAAACATGTTAGCGACATCTTAGTCATGCTAAGCGACATGCTAGTCACTTGCTAATCATGCTAAAAACATGCTTTAGCGACATGCTAGTCACTTTGCTAATCATGCTAAAAACATGCTAGCGACATGCTAGTCATGCTAAGCGACATGGTAGTCACTTTGCTAATCATGCTAAAAACATGCTAACTACATGCTAGTCATGCTAGCGACACGCTAGTCACTTTGCTAATCATGTTAGAAACATGCTAACGACATGCTAGTCATGCAACAGAGGGCGAGTTTTGCCACGGCAAGCACCACTCACATTTTCTTCAGGAAATGTACTTTCTAGTTATTATTATTATAGATTCCGCATGCGATTTCGGCGGCGTAACTAGTCCCGCAGTTTTTGCCACACACACCCCTGAAACGGGCGTCAAATCGCGCGGGTATTGTGGAAAGATGTGCTATGACTTTTATAAGCGATCGGGCGCACGATTTTTCAGACACCGGGCGAAAAATCGGGCGAAAAATCCATAGACGTAACATTGCGACCAACTTTGACGGATCGTAAGCGCCCAGAGCGAGAATATCGCACAAACTTGTAAATCACCAGATTTGAAGACTTTATCAAGCTGAACGAGAACATACCCCACAGTGGGGTAAAAGTTTTACCCCTGGGGCAAGAGACTCCAAAGGTGCCCCATTGACATAGTATGGTGAGGGAAAAAATGCACATGTGTTTTTCCTACTATGGTAATTTACATAGGAATTTCGCAAATCTAAATAACTTTGCATTAAAATGTCATAGAGACGTGGGGTGGGCTCGTTTACTCAGCTAACCAATCAAAGTCTCTGAATCACTATGAAGGTGTCAAGCCACGCCCTAGCAACCAATTAGAGCGCGCCTAGCAACAGATCCCATAGACTGCCATTATAATGGTTCAGATGGGTATCTTTGGATCAGAGCGTCATAGAGACATGGGGGTGGGCTCGTTTGACTCGGGGCAGCAAACGGCCAATCATGAACTACTTCAGCTGTTCATAGCCACGCCCTAGCAACCTTTATCGATGACCTTAGCAACCAAAATCTTAACCAAAACTTACATATCTTCAAAAAGAACGTCACAGAGACATGGGGTGGGCTCGTTTGACTCGGGGCAGCAAACAGCCAATCCTGAGTCACCATAGACATCTCCTATCCACGCCTTTAGCAACCATTATCAAACACCCTAGCAACCTTTTAGCAAGACCTATATCTTTGCATCAGAACATCGTAGCGACATGCTAGTCATGCTACCGACATGCTAGTCAATTTGCTAATCATGCTAAAAACATGTTAGCGACATGTTAGTCATGCTAGCGACATGCTAGTCACTTGCTAATCATGCTAAAAACATGTTAGCGACATGCTAGTCATGCTAGCGACATGCTAGTCACTTGCTTAATCATGATAAAAACATGCTAGCGACATGCTTTAGTCATGCTAGCGACATGCTAGTCACTTGCTAATCATGCTAGAAACATGCTTAGCGACATGCTAGTCATGCTAACGACATGCCAGTCACTTTGCTAATCATGCTAAAAACATGCTAGCGACATGCTAGTCATGCTTAGCGACATGCTTTAGTCATGCTAACGACACATGCTAGTCACTTAGCTAATCATGCTAAAAAACATGCTGGCGACATCATGCTAGTCATGCTTAACGACATGCCAGTCACTTGCTTAATCATGCCAGAAAGAAACATGCCAAGCGACATGCCAGTCATGCTAACGACATCTTAGTCACTTTGCTTAATCATGCTAAAAACATGCTGGCGACATGCTAGTCATGCTAATGACATGCTAGTCATGCTAACGACATGCTAGTCACTTAGCTAATCATGCTAAAAACATGCTAGCGACATACGTTAGTCATCTTTTGCGACATGCTAGTCACTTGCTAATCATGATAAAAACATGCTTAGCGACATGCTAGTCATGCTAACGACATCTTAGTCACTTAGCTAATCATGCTAAAAACGCGCTAGCGACATGCCAGTCACTTCTTTAATCATGCTAAAAACATGTTATCGACATGCTTTAGTCATGCTAACGACATGCTAGTCACTTTGCTAATCATGCTAAAAACATGCTGGCGACATGCTAGTCATGCTAGCGACATGCTAGTCACTTGCTAATCATGCTAAAACATGTTAGCGACATGCTTAGTCATGCTAGCGACATGCTAGTCACTTATTTAATCATGCTAAAACATGCTTAGCGACATCTTTGAGTCACTTTGCTAATCATGCTAAAAACATGCTAGCGACATGCTTAGTCATGCTAGCGACATGCCAGTCACTTGCTAATCATGCTAAAAACATGCTAGCGACATGCCAATCACTTTGCTAATCATGCTAAAAACATGCTAGCGACATGCTAGTCATCTTAGCGACATGGTAGTCACTTTGCTAATCATGCTAAAAACATGCTAACTACATGCTAGTCATGCTGGCGACACGCTAGTCACTTTGCTAATCATGTTAGAAACATGCTAACGACGTGCTAGTCATGCAACAGAGGGCGAGTTTTGCCACGGCAAGCACCACTCACATTTTCTTCAGGAAATGTACTTTCTAGTTATTATTATTATTGTTATCATTAATAGTAGTAGTAATTTCACTTTTATTATGCATTATTATTTTCATAATTTTATTTTTTATTTTATAAATGATATTATTTAAAAAATAATATTCAATATTTAATATTTAGAGATAAAATGATTACAAAACCATTATATATAACAACAACACCACAATAACAACTTTTCTCATACAAATAGAAACTATTAATTTATAAAAGAAGCAGATACATACAGTAGGGGCTCTTTAAATTTTAAAATTTTTATATTTTTAGATCAAAATGTGACATCAAACCTCCAGTTTAAATCACACATACAGATCCAACTAGACTATTTGCCAACAGACTAAAATACCATAGTATAATCACCATTCATCAAATTTATAAAAACACACAAGCTGAAGAAAATATGTTCAACAGGTCAAACAAAGAGGTTTGGCTGTCTCTTGAATATTTCACAACATTGTCGAGCTCATATAGTTGTTCAGAAGGAGTAAACTCACCCAGAGGGGCGACCTGTCCATGTGCCTCTTGTCCTGGTGTGCTGAGATTTGATTCTGTAGAGAGGAGCATGTATCTGTGTTAGTTTCTCTCATGAAGAACTCCTGAACTAAAACTACAAACTAAGCCTCAAGTTCTACATTAGCATAACCTCAATAGGACTGCAGCATTGGCTTATCATGCAGCATGCAAGAAAGGTCGTAGAGTGGGCATTATGTCAGGAAGGGGCAAAATGAGGTCATTGTGTCTTTCTCCTCATAGGAATCCATATCACATAAAGCAAGGCATTTATAAAATACAGAGCATGTCATAGCAAAAACACATCATTTGTGGGAGGAATATAAATATAAATGAAACAGAAAAACAGTAAAGATCAAGAAGTATCGGTTCAGATCAGAGATTCGGGAGGAAAAAAAAATGCACACTTTAATATATAACTGGCTCAGATTTAGCCAAGGTTTTATGTTGATCATAGAAACATAATGCTCATAACAGCAGGCAAACAAAACAGCCAACTCAAGGTCAGCCAAAGCCCATTTCATAGTAGCTTACACTTCTACCGAGACGCTCTACTCAATTTCCTAAATCAAAGTCTCCTTTTAAAAGCGTGCGTATGTGAGCGTATGTAAGGGTGGGGGTTATAAACCCATGCCAGGTCTACCTCTACACTCGGAGAGCGAGCGAGAGAAGGCCTGGCGCCAGTGAGTGGGTGAGAAATAATCAGCAGGATTGTTTGGCAGAAAGCGAGAGGATCAGCACTGGGGGCCTTTGAGCTCCACGCTCCATGCATTACTGCACAAAGATAGCCTCTGTGCTCCCGCTACGAGCGCATACGTCTGAATAAAGCTTCTTCTTAAGAAATCGCACGCTGTAGGTGGAATTCATCACTCGTCACAGATGCACTGTTTGTTTGTGACTCCAGCTGGACAAGGAGCTCCTCAGGTTTATGTCCAGGTATCTTAGCGCAAATGGGTTAGTGTTTGATGATGAAAGACTGTAAATTTACATCAAAGACGTCTGTGAGTCTCTGGGCTCCGATTGTCACAAACAGAACTATAAATAACTCACAGAGGGTTATCAAAGGTTGCAGAACGAAGGAAACCATTGCCCCCTGGAGGACGATAAAGTACACCAAGACTTCAAGGAAAGATTTAGAAAGTCAATATACTTTGTACTATAATAAAGGGTTGTGGTGCAATGTATAGAAGGTCGAAATGTCAATGGTGCATACCTGAAAATGAGGCACGGTGAGGCCAGCCCAAAAAGTCCAGTCCAACAGGTGTGCTCTGGGAGAAGAAGTGGTCTTTGAGAGGAACAGAGGGGAATTGCTCCGGAGAAGTGAGGGAAAGTCTAGCACGCACCTATGGATGAGATAAAAGTAATTACCATAAGTACTTTTTTACCCTACAACATACTATTTACTATACAGTATACAATTAAAAGTACTGACAAAACAGTGGCAAACAGTATATACTACTATAATATTGTTAATAATAAAAAAACAGAAATAAAAAATTGTGCCGGTCAACGATTAATCGCATCCAAAATAAAAGCTGTTGTGTACATAATATATGTGTACTGTGTATATTTATTATGTATATATAAATGCATACACATGCATGCATATATTTAAGAAGAATGTTTATATATATATATATATATATATATATATATATATATATATATATATATATATATATATATATATATATATATATATTATATACATGTAATTAAATAGAATTATATAGTGTATGTGTATCTTTATATACACACATAATAAATATACACAGTTCACACATATATTATGTACACAACAGCTTTTATTTTTGGATACTATTAATCACAATTAACTGGCCAGCACAAAAAAATCTGTATATGCATGAAAAGCATTTTGAAAACAGTGTTAAAATTATTATTTTTATTATCATCATTATTTCTAATAAATGATATTATAGTCAATATGCTGTATGTATTAATAAATACTGTGAAATGAACGCATTTGTCTTAGTCATTTAATTTCATATTCATTTAGTCATTTGATATTAGAAAAGTCATCATAAATGGTGAAAGTGTTCAGCCAGATGTTTGTGCATTCAGGCAAATTACAAGAAACGAAAGAGAAATCGGAAATCCTAAAGACACTACAAGGTAATGAATCCAGGTGCACAAAACAGGAAGAAAGCAGAAGAGAAGAAAAGGTGCAGTGGGAGATGCTGGTTGTCAAGTTGTTCTCTCTTTTTGACGAGTTCCTTACTTTCTCATGCTTCTGAGATGTTGGTGTGCTAAGCTGACGCAAACTTTGCCGTGTGTTAAGCCTCTTTTTATGGATGTTCTCCACATCAGTCAAAGTTTCATATGAGCATGAACGCCGACGTGTTTCGGCCGAATTGCTCTTCCTCTCCAGGTCAAGCGCCACTTCTCTGATGCCCTGAAGAGACACGGTCCAACCGTAGAGGTCTGAGATGGGTCTGGGTGCAGCTTTACCCTGCTCTCTGGACTTCACCCGAAGCACACATGCACTTCCCTGTTGTCTTCTCTCTTCTGACTGGATGGCTGGCTCAGTACTGTGCTGTACATGCTTTGAGTGCAAATTTAGGTGGTTATTGTACAGTACATGTACATGTTTTTTTTTCGATGGATGTCCACTAAGGGATGAAGTTTGTCATGTGTTGACTTTTAATAATGTTAAGAATTTAAAAGTCAACATTTACACTGCACTATATTTTTAGATTTGTTAAGTTAATATAATATTAATCTGTTTAATATATGCCTAATACATGAAAGTGTATTCAGATCAGTACATTAGCATATGTAATAAATGTTGTGGGTCAGTACGATTTTTTTAAGAACAAAATAGTGCAAAAGATGCATTAAAATTGATTCAAATTAAATTAAAAACATTTATTATTTTACAAATTTCTCTTTCATATGAATCATGTTTGGGGTTTTTGCAAAGAATCCTGAAAATGTAGCACCAATTCTACAAAAATATTAAGTAGCCCTGTTTCAACACTGAGGATAAGAACAAAAATTATATAAGCACCAAATCTTCATATTAGAAAAATTACTAAAAGATTTTTTGACATTAAAGACATTATTTCGCAATATTATTTTTTGTGCTGTATTTTTGATCAAATAAATGCAGTCTTGGTGAGCATAAGAGACTTCTTTCAAACACATTTTAAATGTTAAAGTCTAACCAACCCCAAAGTTCAAAGCAAATAATCTACCAATGCAAAACATACTCATATAATCTATGAAAACAGACCTTTCACTGTAGACCACGCTTTTTAAAAGGGTGGACAAAGTGATCATAAATGTTCCTTGTTAGCCACTAGATGGCACTATTTTTGAGTCAGTACTGACTTAAACATGCAACAACCCTCTTAATATGCTGGCAAGCCCAGCTCACTATCAGAAAGCAGGAATTTATTTTGAACAGTGCATAATAACAATTCACTTTTGCTTCGAAATGCAAAGAACCTTGTGAAAAATCAAACTGAAGGACAATTACTACATACAAACAACAAAATAAAACATGCAGTGAAAAAATCGCAAAACCAAAAACTTCATAAATGACTATGACTCACCTCTGGTTTGTTGATCAGGGATGCTGAATTCAGGCTATTTTGAGACTGGCTGTCTGAACTGCTGTCCTCTAGTAAAGACTCAGAATCAAAAGAGTGTGTTGTTGTGAGTTGTGCTGTCCTTGGTTTCAGAGACGTCGGTCTCTGAGGAGGATCAGAGAGACCATCAGTGCTCACTCCCTGACCGAGCGAGCAGAGAGAAGACGCAACGGATCTAGAGGGGTAACGTAAACTCTTCCGGTGTGTCCAGCCCAGACCAGGACTGTGAGGTTTAGGGCTCATGGGCCTCGTTGGTGTATCAGCGCTCTCAAAACAGCTTAAAGATCTGGTCCAGGTAGGAGACATCTGGTTTGCAAGTGCAAAAACCGTGGGGTGTACAGGTGATTGCGACCTATCCTCTACACTGGGTTCAAAGCCATCTTCTGAGATCTGGTCAGAATCTAAGTAAGGAGCACAAGGTAGCTCACCTTCTTCCAGATATTTACAATCTTCAGGCTGTTCCTGAAGACCAGATTTGAAACTCTGTGAATCAGAATGGCACATGTTCCTCGAACTCGTTTGTGAAGCTGGTGAGCTGTTAAATCTGGACCTGTTCTGAGGAGCACAGAAGGCACAATCGATATGGCTCTGATGTATGGACTTTTTCACAGACCATCCCAGGAACCGATAGAGTTCTCTTACAAAGTTCTGCTTCCTTACAACGTTTCGACTTCCTCCAGGATTGCTTGTTTTTTACCTCCTCATTCTCTAACTGTGCAATCTGCTCCTGATTGTCCTTCTCAGGATATCTGGACTCAAACAGGCTAGACAGAGACTTGTGAGCCATTGCGAGCTTCATGCGCAAGTTTAAGTTATCTGTACTCTTGCTTCTTTTTTGTTGCAATCCCTCTGTTGCTGGGGAAGATCTAAAATTAAGTGCATCGCCATCTTTGTGCTGCTGATACGAATTCTGGGATATTGTATATTTCTCTCTATTATGCATGTTCAAAGCAAAAGCTTTTTCAAAAATATCATCGTTGGAGTGGTCTGCAAACTTTGCAATGTCTGTAAGATGATCTGTGCTTTGAGAAACAGAGGCCTTGTACAGTGAAGGGTTTCGAGTGGGTGACCTATGGTACTTCACCTCACCCCGTTCATCTCCATCCTCATTGGAGTCCTTAATTTCTGGATCAACCTTGCTATTGCCTTTGTGCTCTCGTTTAATCTTACGGAACGAGGGCATTCGAGAAAAAACAGAAAACACAGAGCCCTTCCCCGATTGGGTTCTCTTATTTCTGGCAGAACCACGAAGACTAGATGATGAATGAGTGCTGTCCTCCATCTCTTCGCTGTTGGCACTGGAGTCAAGGTCTTGTGAGACAAAACTGCAAACACTATAACCATCACTACTATCAAATCCATTTGATAAAGAACTCAATGTTTCTCCAGCATCTGGTTCATTCATGACAGTGGTTACGTTGGCTTTTGTACACATAGCAGAAATGTCCTCATGTGGGTGGTTTGTGACGTCATCACAAGAGCTCCATTCCTCACTGAATCCACCTTCTGATAATGGACTTCCTCCCTTTTGCTCCCCCAGTCCATTCTCCATCACAAATGAGCTCTCAGGTGAACGGTCTGACTCCAGAATGGCCTCTAAATTAGTGATGGGCAAAATACGGCAACACGTAACAAACGCGTCCTCGCCATTCGAGCTGCACAGTTCCAAAGATTGCCTACAAAGAGGATCAGAAGTTACACATATTGAATCAGTGCTTTCAGGCGAGCTTGCCATGAATGTTTCAAGCTTTCTCTCCATGTTTTCTAATGCATAAGTAGCATCGACCTTGAAAGAGCCACTCAATGGTAATATGCTTTTCTCTTGGACGAGCTCCGAATGTTTGTGTGCAAGCAAATGGCCAATATGCGAAAATTCACAGTTTGTGGAGTCTGCATTAACCTCTCCATGTGTGCTGCATCGGTCATCTGTGTACGAGAGACTCAAGGTTTGCAACACTGCAGATCTGCTCTGACTGATGCCGCCTGTGCCCTTGAACTCAAATCCTCCTGCTGTCTGCTCTGCTTCTACCGTAGACGAGTGAAGCTGGCACTCCTTTCCACCACAGCAATCACAGAGCTGCTTTACTTTAGCATCTCTATGGAATCTGTTGAATTCAACATTATCTTTGCTGTCAGGTGCAGTTCCCATTTCAGGTGCTTGACTAGAAGGGGCGTTGTCTTTGCAATCATCACCTTCTGGGACTAAAGATCCAGTATCGAAACTAAACCTGCTGTATTTTTGCAAAGAACTGGGCAAAGAGACCTGTTTACCTGAGGCACACTCTTCTAAAGTAATGGCTTTAATATTATTATTTGTGTCTGAGCTGTATTCATTGTTTCTACTGTTCAGCTGGGAATAATCAAAAGGAGATTGTGCATTTGTGAAAGGATCAGTACATGCACTAGACAAAATATCAACATCCGGCTCAATTGTTCCAACTGACTTGTTTTGCCTTGCTTGTTTGTCAGACAGGGTGTCGGGTCTCTGAAATTGTTTGGAGGTCTCTGTATGTTCTTTAACACAATGTGCTACTTGTTTACGGTTCATATGAAGGCCATCACTGAGCTCCAAGCAAACATCTGTGGGACTGACTTGAGATTTGTCATATGAAATCTCAAATAGACTAGCCAGAGATTCAACAGGACTGTCTACAGGGCATCTATCGGCTTCAGGTGTCCTCATGTCAGGACACACGACACTCAATGACTTTGGCCTACTGTATTTTGTACATCCCGAACTATCAGAGTAAATAACTGACTGCTCTATCGAGGGAACTATTGTACACTCTTTCTGGTACCCTTTAATAATATGATGTCTTTTGCTCTTCTTCTGTGTATCTTTTAAAATGTCCCCATCATTGGTGTCAAAAGTTTTCGTGTTAACATACACTTGTGTCTCAGTGAATTTGTCATGCGTGTTACGGTTAATTCTGCTATTAGGGCACTGGCGGGTTTCATAAAAATTTGCCTCAGGCTCATGATATCCTGAAACAATGTCCTCTAAGCATCGACTGTCCATATGAAAACTACTAACTGAGTAATCCTTTTTTCAGTGTGCATTTGTAATACTGGGAAATTTTGTTGACTGTAATGAGGTCTGGCCTGCAGATCTGACTGTTCTGAGATCCGGTCATTGATCACATGCTGATGCAGTGAATCTGACACTCCAGCAGAAGTTGCATTAGGCACATTTGAGAAAGCTCCTCAGCTGCAAAAAGTCTCTCGCATTCAGAAAACAACAGGTGTAGTGTCATTTAAGTTCTGCTTTTTAAATTTAGAATGTTATTCTTTTGAAGTTCAAATCGAGTTCCTTGTCAGTATCGTTTGATGAAAGCCTTCCAGATGTTTTCAAGGATTGACTGACTTCACAGTTCATGCATACATCCACAGCGTCCTGTTTGAATTGTCCCTTTTCATAAAAAGCCGCTGTGTTTGAAATAAAACCAGAGTCTGACTCGGTCACAGTCCACTGGGTGTTCACAGAATTTGCCTTAATGAAATCAACCTGTGATTGACTGTGTTCCACTGCAGTTTGTGACTGGTTGCGCTCTATGGTGTTCTGTGATTGGTTTTGTTCTGTGAAATCCTGTGACTTCCTGCGTTGTATGGAATTCTGTGATTGGCTATTTTCCATGGAATTCTGTAACTGAATGTCTGACTGACTGTTTTCTCCTGAATCCTGTGATTGGCTGCATTCTACAGAATCGTTTGATTGGTTACGTTCTGCAGAATCCTGTGACTGGGTGTGTTGTAGTGAAGTCAGTGATGGACTATATTCTAATGGATCTTGTAATTTTTTGTGGACGTTAAAATTTTGGGATAGCATGTCTTCTACTAAGTCCTGTGATTGGCTGCGTTCTAATGAATTCTGTGATTGACTGCATTTTACACAACCCTGTGATTTGGTGTGTTCTACAGGGGTCTGTGATTGGCTGCGTTTGATGAAATTTTGGGATGGCATATCTTCTGGTTGCCTGTGTTCTACTGAATAAAGTAGTTGGCTGCATTCTATAGAATATTTAGAATATTTATTCACAGAATCCTGTGACTGGCTATGTTCTGTTGACGGCTGTGATTGGCAGTGCTCTACTGAGGATAGTGTTTGGCAGTGCGCTACTGAGGGCTGTGATTGGCTGTGTTTTGTTGGCTCCTTGAATTCCTGTTCAATAAGCTTCTCAACTGATACAGACTCAGATACAGAAAGATAACTTGATACAGATGAACTGATCTTATTCCCATCAACACCCAGCTCGTGACATTTGACATCTTTACTATTCGCAACAGATGCATTCGAAATCAACTGTATTTCAGTGTTACTACTGTCAATATAATTTTGCTGTAACCGCTTCTCACTTGAGGTTATGATCTGTACCTGTGGCTCATTGTGTGCTGACTGAGTGTCTGTTATATTTTTGTTAATTTGATCCCATTTCGATCTTCCCTCAAAGGTGTCAGCAAACTGAGACTTGGCTCCATCACTGTCTGTTAAGGTCAATAATGAGTCATTAGCGGATGGCTCAGTGAGTGTTTGTGGTTCTACAGCATTTTCTAATGCCAGTGAGGGTGTTACTACGTAGGATTGGTCATTCCTTGAAGAAAAATCAACTCCAGGTCCTGCTGGAAATTTGCTGAAAACCTCCTCACATTCCAGAGCACCCTTAGCTTGAGACATTCCAGTGCCATCAACTCCCATGCGCATCATTCCCATGTTTTCAGTCTGCTTTTCCAATTGTTCTCTATCCACTGTTCTATTAAAACTGTCAGCATAATTGACAGAATGATGCTGCCTTGATGAAAAGGGATCTCTCCTTCTAACCGAAAGTGAATGTGAGTCCAGATGACCCATAGAGCTGAGCGGTATCCTGCAGTAGTCCTCAGTTTCATGACTCGAGCCAGAGAAAGTGTCACTGTGCCGTGAATGTGGGTTGAAATATTCTTCTTTGTCTCCTCTGCTGCTTCAGGAACCGGCTCACACCATTCCTGATGGTCCTGCTGCTCTCCATGCTCCTCATCCTCAAGACAGCCTGCCTCACTCCCAGAGTCCTCTAAAGCTGGGGCCTAAGAGGACAAAGCAAATATGTGAGTTATTTTGAGTTCCTAACAAAGAGGATTTTTCTCAGAGTAAACTGTTTATAAGTGACATCAGTGAGGCAATTCAAAATAAGAATTAAACAATTTGTTATTTTTTTTGTCTGCAATCAATTTAACTAAAGCAGAACATATGTTTGTGATGTTACCCACAGAGGTATGATAATCGTTCAGTTACTCTTAAATTCTTTCCGCGCACACCTGGAACTAATGTGTCACTCAACCATGTCCTGCTTCATGCAGCCAAATCAAAACTCTTTAGAAAGCATCTGCTTATATACATCATCTGATCCATTAGCTCATTTGTTCAAGGAATCGTTTTCCCACAAAGAAAATTGTACATGATGATGAACAGATGCAGATGTAATGAACACACGAGAGCGTAACAGACTGCATGAGTCATTAACATCATATTAGCACAAGCAACAGGGGAACAAAAATTGACAACTGACAAAAAAAAGCTAATAAAAAGTAAATGACAGCAATACAACAGACTGCAAATGCTGCAAGTAACACCATATATCACAGTCACTAGAGAGAAAAAGCCAGATAGTGTGGTTACAAAATCTACCATTAGGGGATAACTGGAAAAAACGTGACCCCTTGAGCTCCACTCAAAGTCAGTAGGATGTGGAAAGGGATGGGAACTTGCACCAGAGCAGACATTTGCGCCGTCATCCAGCTTAGAGCAAACATACAAACAATCCCCTAAGTAGACCACCGGCCAACCTGCTGTTCGCAACACAACGTTGTTTTTTTTCCCAGCACATTCCATAATCCCTTCTTATTAGCCTCATAACCCAGTGGTCTGTATATCAGTAACTAACCGTGTCTGCGATCTTGTAAGCTCAAAAGATTGTAAAGCAGACACCAGACTAAGTCAATATGCTAACGAAAACAGATGAAAGCCCCCTATCATACCCTGCTTGGGTTTAATAATTGAGGGGCCATCAAGCACAGCTCATCTCCAGCTAATCCAGTCAGCTCAACCTACTCCGAGGCCTTCATGTTAAATTAGAAAAGACATTAAGAAGAATGGCTTTAAGAACAGCAGGTATCAAAGAGTGCCAAATACTCCGTCTTTTGCTTGACGCTTATTTTTTGAAATACCAATACTAGATATTATCTATATATCTATTAGAAATGAATAGGCTATTAACTAAGATTAATAAACGGTGTAGAATTATTGTTAATTCTTATTTCACTAACTAATGTTAACTGATGAAACCTCATTGTAAAGTTTGGTAACATGCATGATGCAGTTTTCCCATTTCAGTTCTCTAATGTTCAATATCCTATTAACAGAACTAATGTTTTACATGTTTAACAAAATATCAGTGTCAAACTGTGACGGAGCACATAGTGGTACAGCATTAGCCAAGTGTAAAACCTGTCCGCATTGGCCTCAGCCAACAACACGTCATCTGACCCCATTCAGGAACCAGAGCTTGTTTTGCCAAATTGATTACAGTTGAGTTCCCTAACTGGCTTAACATCTTAACACTACATCGTAGGCTGTGTAGCAGCATGGGGGGATTGGGTTCATGTTCAAGCGTGAATATACAGTATATAGAGTAGACATAAGAGGTAAAAAAGAAAATACAGAGCAAAAATGATAACACGCAATCATGCACATGAGACTGCTAATGACTCTTAAAGCCATTTGACCCACTACATG
Source organism: Puntigrus tetrazona (assembly GCF_018831695.1). Taxonomy (NCBI): domain Eukaryota; kingdom Metazoa; phylum Chordata; class Actinopteri; order Cypriniformes; family Cyprinidae; genus Puntigrus; species Puntigrus tetrazona. The sequence goes on along the minus strand of NC_056700.1, from coordinate 8,740,490 downwards.
TTAAAAATATTCACAGTCCTTCAGCTTGGTTAATTTTTTATTCCCAACAAGAAAAGTTAAATATATACAGGGTTAATTACAGATCTTTGTAATATTATTTCACAGTAATTTATATATAGTAACCTAACATTCAAGATGGATTATTATAAGACTACAGAAGAAATAAAGACTAACTTACATACAATTCATAAATGTTTGATGTATGACAGGTCATGAATATTCAATGATCTGTAAAGTTCTCTTATAGTGAAGTATTCAGAAACATGAAGAATCTGAAAATTACAGCAAGAGTCATTTAATATTCCTCAAAAATAAAGACTTTAATGTACTCCATGGAGCTTGGTTGCATTTTATTTTGATAGTCTACTTTAGACATTCTACAAACTATAGGTAACTTTGTAACTACATGTCAGCTAATAATATCTACTCACTCTCAAAGTAGACTGTTAGGCAAGGCAAGGCAAAATACAAGACACAAAGAAATCACAATTAACAATTTAAAATGAATAAATTTATATTTAGTTAATAAAAAAAAAGTATTCCACATTAATACAGTGCGCACAGTGATCATTCAACAAATGCACAGCTAAACAGATGAGATTTTAGCCTATAAAAGCGGCTAATGTTTTAGCAAACCTGATCTCTTCTGAAAGCTAGTTCCCGAATATGGGCAGCATAATAGCTAAAAACAGACTTCCCTTGTTATGTGTGAACCCTTGGTATTTCTAACTGACTTGATCCTAATGATCTGAGTGGTCTGCTAGTTTAAATTCAGTGACCATATCTGCAATGTATTTAGTCCCTATGCCACTGAGTGATTTATAACGGAGTAAAAGTGCTTTTTAATCTATCCTAAATGTAACTGGAAGCTAGTATAAGGACCTGAGGTCTTGTGTAATATGCTCAGATTTTCTGGTTCTAGTAATAATCCTGGAAGCAGCGTTCTGGATGAGCTGCAGCTGTCTAATGGTCTTCTTGGGAAGGCCGGTGAGGAGAGCATTACAATAATCCACCTTTTTGATAATAAAGGCATGAAGTTTTTGGAAACAAAACATCTAATTATTGCAGTGTTTTTGAGATGATAGTATGCTGATTTAGTTAAAGGGCATTGACATGACTACTGAAACTGAAGTCTGTCTCCAGAATCACCTTAAGATTCTTGACTAGATTTTTAGTTGTTTGCCCCTAGGGTTTTGCCCTCAAGGGATGCATTCACCTTCAGAACTTCATTTTTGATTTCAAATGCAATGAATTCGTTTTTCTAGTTGTTTAACTGTCATGGCTGGTAGAATAAGTTGACATATATGAGTTTCTGATAGTCAGTATGTTATATGTTGTAGACCCATCAAAATAATGTGTTAGATGTTTCTACAAATACAATCTACAAATACTCTAACGACTGCTAGTTGACATGTAGTTGCAAAGTTACTTACGATTAGTAGAATGTCTGAAGTGGACTACCAAAATAAAGTGTTACTTTAAAGTGTTGAATTTAGTTAAAGTATTCCCAAAGCAAATCCCAGAGCTCAGACCAATTCTGAACCACAAAGTACACAAATTATCCCCATTCAACAGCAAGCTTGAGCAGTTTTGCTAAGATAACTTAAAAGTCAAAATGTGATGTTTTTATATTTGAATGCCTAATCGTTTTTACAGATCAAAATATAGATTACTGAGAAACTTAGTCAAGTACACCACCATTTAAAAATATGTGATTAGTGAAGTTTTTACAGCTTTTATTTTGTATAAGCTACATTTTCTGCAGTTACCACTCCAGTCTTCAGTGTCCCGTGTTTCCGTCTTTCAGAAACTATTCTAATATGCTGACTTTGTGCACAAAATATATATATATATATATATATATATATATATATATATATATATATATATATATATATATATATATATATATATATATATATATATATATATATATAGATTCAAGTAAGCATCTTGAGTTCTTTTAAGTACAGTCTAGAGAATTTTAAGGGCTGCTGGGTAAGGCAGATCTGAATCCGTTCAACAAGTCGAACCAAAAAAGCTGAACCATGTATAGCCTTATAGCCTTCCTTCCATGTCGTTTCTTATAAGCACATCTGACACGATTCTTCAGCAAACAATAGTGCAAACAGTGCTATAAAAAAGACATTATAATTAGCTAATAAATAAAAAGCACAAATCCATTCACAGTCTTTCAATTTGCCGCTGACCTATCATAAAATGAGGTATCTACGCTCCCAGATATTTAATAATATCCATATCAATACTTGTGTGGCAGATCAGATTGTTCCGATCTTAAATCCTCACAATGGAGTCTCTTAAAGTCACTGGAAGAACACTGTAAAAGCGAGAGAGCGCTCGCTAATGAGATACACTGAGAATACACAGTGAGCTCAGCGTGCTTTTGCTTACATCATTCCTCATGGGTGCAGGATCGCTGCACAGTCCAGACTGAGCGTCTGCTTCCTTTAACCCTGAAGACATGCAAATGTAACATCAACATACTGTATAATCCTGCGCATGATAAAGACTTCGAAGCAATATCCTCTGTCGTTGTTTTACTTATGCATTTATTTATGTATGCATTGTACATTAGAATGCATCGCAAAAAAAAAAAAAAACAGCCAAGACACAGAGACTGCTAACATCTTTGTCCAGGCATTACAAACCTCCTCAGTTTAGATTTATGAGGATTCGTGATTCGGGAGCAGTGGTTTGGTTTCAGGAGAAGGTGGTTTTAAAGTCAGGAGGCGTTTGAGGTTCAGGAGGAGGTACAGGGTGCATCAGATCACTCTGGCACGCTGGAGTGCAGCAATCACAGGATCCTGCTGCTATCCCAACATGAGCATGAGCTCATCCCATCAGGGAGGCCAACCACAGAGAGGGGAACACGAGCAAACACATCTGCACACATGCAAGGATGTCACTGTCAGGAGATAACCACGCTCACAGGGGGCTCCGTATGACTGAATTCTGTATTCTCAACCGACTGAGAAGACGGAAAAACTGCACTGCAGATATTTTCTAGGCTATATTTTGTGTCAAATCTAAAACTGTATTGAATGCACTGCATGTGACTAGTAATAGTTATGACATATGCAAGACTTTATGTATAATCATGAGGTCATCTAAAACCATACCTCATCATCATACCTCTTACAAGATCTCATCTGGCAGGATTTAATAGTAAAATAGCAAATGCCGATAATTTTAGCTGAAATACTTCTCGATAAAACCAAGTGGATACATTTTAGAGCTTCAGATTTCCAAGTATAGTGTAACCTTCATGAGCACTGCTGTGCATAAGAAGTGGATATGGTGATTTAGAGCAGGTGCACACACAACTGAGATCCTCTCTGTGCCAACTAAATCAGCTGACTTCAGATCGGACAAACAGCTTTAACAAACCGCTCCCCAAAAAAACGTGAGCCACGCTATTTCCTAATGTTATAAAAACACTCATTCATTCAAAAACACTGCAAACAACAGTTTTAACAGTTTTAAAATCTCAGACCCACATTTAAACAAACAAATTGCAATAAACTATAATGCATTAATTTGTGTTCTAAATAATTAATACATTTAAACAACTTAATATCTTAAATACACTAAATGGAATGTATTACAAGCTTAATTTAAAGCCACAAGTTTCACATGTTACAACACTTCAACATTTTTGTTGGTTTATTTGAAGATCGTCTTCCAGCCATCTTTAGGGTCATGTGCTCGTTTTTGTTAGGAATTTGAGCCATTATATATTCATCAGAGTTGCTTTTATCAGGCATAGCATATTTATCTTTGAAGTGCAGGTATGAGGCTCCTTGTTTCATTGCCAATGTATTATAAACATGACCGGCACTCTTTTTTGCACTAAAAGTCTAGATCAGATATCTACTGCATAGCATTTAAGGCTTTTCAACTGCACATTTACCCTCTAATCTACTCAAAAGCGTATAATGCAGCATGATCTTCTAAATGAAGACCTCCAGCAATAGCACGCAACACACACTGGCTGCATAAATCAGATCAGTGTCATGGTGTCACGCGCATCACACTTGCATACTGAGCATGCTGTAAATTTTAAGAAGATGTGCACACTGTCTGACAGACAGTTAAGGTCAATGCTTACTGTTGAGATAAATCTAAATCGGAGATTTCAGTGACAACAAAAAAAAAAACCAGAGACATAGGGTAAGGAATGTTGTGTTTCTGAGATCTAGCATTTTGACAATCAAAAAACATGTTAAATGCTTTTTGATTACTACGTTTTCATGATTGCTACGTTTTTCTACGTTGCATTAATTGAACCATGTGATTTACAACCTGCGATTTTCTCCTGGTGTACAATAAGCCAGACTTTTCTCAGAGTCTGATAGCAGAACGTAATCTCAGAGTCTGTTTATTGATTTCAAATCTGATTATCACATTATCTTAAATCCCTCGTGATGCACTGAAGCACAAGCGGTTAAACACACCCTCATCCCCACAATTTCTCTAAACTATTAGGGATCCCAGATAAACGTGTTGAATCGGCGGACCAAATAACAAGTGGTTTCTTGTTCCTAATGAGGAGGTGATGAGCAGCTTATGCAACGCTCCCCTGCTGAGGGACAGAATTTAAAGCCTTGCTCTGATAACTCTCAAAAAGACACTGAAGAAAAATGCACAGGAAAAGACCTTTTGCCCTATAAACTCCCTGATCCTCGTGTCCATTCTAATCGGCAGAAGTTTGTTTACCAAACAGAATGATATATACTTTATCAGTGGTTGCATAATCTAAACAGACACAATCGCCAAAACACAAGGGAGCTGTTTTCCCAAAAACAGGTTTACAGGGCAGGGACTTAACTTGCTCGCAACAACACAGATTCAACTTTGTACCTTCTTTATCCCTATATGGTACATATTAGTACCTTAAATGTATATAATAGTATTTTAAAAGTGCGTATTGGTACCTAAAGTGTACACTTATGCCCCGGTGAAAGTTTTGTATGTTTTTTCTGAGGTAAATCATGCATTATGTTCTTAATAACCGCTGAAGAGATACCAATTACTATAGTACGTAAACTCTGACCTCCACAGAGATCTATAGATGCAATGTTTAAAATGACCACAGAGAGCTTTCGGCTAAAGATTATAGACCATATTAGGAATAGCATAGGTTGGGGTACGAGACAGGGGGGGCTACTGCACCTCTGCTTCACACTAGGTACCCTGTCGCCTCTTCGAGTTAGTTTACATTCCTATCCTGCTATCGCTCTCATTCTCTGTGTCTGAATAGCCTGGTCTTGCCTCTACTCTGGGGAAATAGAAAATTTGTCCAGATCTATTATAAACTATTTCAGGAAGACACCAAAAACGGCTCATCTCGGCACATTTTACAGCATTGGCCGAGAGCTTCGTTTGCATGTTCACTATCATTGCCTTCACGTCATACTCTAAATGAGATCGTTTGGAAAGGTCATATAAGCTAATGAAAAAATATTTAATTTGGTATGTTGTCTGCTTGCGTGCATTTTACAGGCACTTCTTCTGAGCTTCCTCATGTGTCACATGCCACAAGACTCAAATTTCACTAAATGTTTTGCTTAATGAAGCATATAAATCTCTCACTGCTCCTTTGTTTAGTTTTTTTTTCTTCAATTAATTTGTCCGTCTATTTCCCTGTCCTGCCAAATGTAATAGAAGCCGATGTATTAAGTGACCGAGTGTGGTATGTAATCGGCATTCTCAAACCTGTATGTCAGAGGGATCGGGGGCCTCGAGCATCACACACACACACACACACACACACACACACCTATCGGTCCCAAACAACAATAATGCGTGCTAACACACGCATCCACACCCATACATTTACTCGTGTCTAGCTCTGACATGCCAAAACACTGTGATTCAAAGAGAAACCGGATAATCAAACTGCCCCAGGAAAACACAGATGGGGAAAAACAACTCCTATTCATGTATGCGATCTGATCGCTGATATTCCTGGCGGAACAGCAGATTGGGACGGATCCTCTGTCGCATTGAAAACGGAATTGTTTGGGAAAAGTGCTGTTTCACGGGTTTAATTTCAGCTGGCGGCGTTAGAGATTTAAAAGGCCAAAAGTCAAGGCAGTTTATGTTCATAGCATGAAGTTTGACAACTGATTGATTAGGCTGTTGAGTGCTTATGTCAACAGAATTATGGCTGAAATGATCAGGAAGCGCTTATGCTGACTGAGCGCATGCATAAACTGCCTACATTCCCATGGCAAAAAAGGCAAAATATGAATTCAAACGAATCTCTTTCAGAGAGCGCCAGGCTGTGAGGATGCATTAATTCTCAACCATAATCTGACTCATGCGGCGCATGACATATTGCAATTCGACAATGCCCCTCAACGAGAGGTTCTTACATCATAGATGAGGCTGCTAGAAGAGCTGAGTAAGACACACGGCGCTGCGCTCAAACTGAGCTGCGGCTGCGGTCCTGCTTCAGGACACTCGTGCTTCATTGCAATGCATCTGTAAGTGTCTGTGTTTCAACATCCCATAAAAACAGCTTTTGAGAAGTAGGAGACATAGTGTACGGTGACTCCGAGAAATATTTCAAAACTAGAGATAGTTCACCAAAAAATTTAATTATGATTCTGTCATCTTTTCTTCACTCTTATTTTACTCCAAACCTGTATGAATTTCTGATAACACTTTATTTTAGGGTCTCTTATCACTGCAATATTAGCCATTTATTAGTTCTATTAAGCACATATTAATGCCTAATTTTATATGACCTTATTCTACATCCCTAATCCTTCCCAATACCTAAATTTAACAATTAAACATTAATAAGCAGCAAATTAGGTATGCCTGGAAGGAAATGTCATAGTAAATAGTGAATAAGTGTTCCTTATTCTGAAGTGTTAACGATTTCCTTTCTTCTGCAAACCACAACCAAAGATATTTTGAAAAATGTTGGTTACAATTTGACCCATATTGTATGTAATGGAGAAAAAATAATTTTTTCAAATAACTCTAAATATCTATTGCGTTTGACAGAAATTGAAAGGTCTTACCTTTATGACATAAAGGTGCGAAATAACAGGATTTTCATTTTTGAATGGATAATAAATCCCAATTAAGATAAAAGATAAAAAAGGAAATTATCATTTGAAGAAAATGAAAAAGGGAATTCTAACTATTAACAAACCATTAACTATTACTTTGTTCATCTGTAAACTCCTTATTTTATGCTGTTAGGTTTAGGTATTGATTAAGTGAGATAGAATATGGTCATAAATAATATGTGCTTTATAAGTACTAACAAACAGCTAATATTCTAATAATAACCATATTATTAAGCAACTAGTTAACAGTGCAAATTGCTCCATATATTAAAGTGTAACCACTTGAAAATAAATACACACATTTATAAATGTGAATTTCAATCTAAGCCTTCAAACACAGCTTGGGGTCACGATATAAAAAAAATGTGATGAAAACATACATATCTTGTCATGTATGTCCAATATTTTGTATGCATGAACGTGTATTTAAAAACAGAAACACTACAGGTGACAAAACTTTTCCACACACACTTTTTCGTGCTCAATGGAGGCCGATGGCAGTATGTCAAAAGGCTTCCACCTCAGCAGTGCCCGTAACTGTAAATTCAGCTGGCTGGACACTTCTGTCCTCTCTCTTATTTAAGTTAAGTTAGACCCTGCTTAAGCTGAAAAACCACTTGTCCCTTTGTGCCACTGAAAACAAATTTTCACCTCTTCAAATCCATGACAACGTCGAAGACGCTGCCAATACTTCCTCCCAACAGCTTGAGTCCACTCACGCACACTAATGCGGCCGTTGGTGAAGCTTCACTGACTCAGTGGGAGAAAGTCCAGGCGGTGATCTAGGCGTCCTTCATTTAATCGAATACATATGTGATCTCAAGAAACAAGCCCAAGGATACGACCAAACTGCCATTAAAGACATCCGACACAAAAATCACTATCTGTTTGATACTAAAAGAATTCCAAGAGAACAAACTTATTATTGAACACGAATAGAATAAAAGCAAACCGGTAAAATCCATGCTAATATTTTCAGCTGTGACATTTTTCATCCAAAACTTCAACATATTTTTCACCAAAGCAAATATGTCAAAAATGTTCCTTTGAACTCCTTTTCCAGGAAGCAAAGTTGCAAGATAACCTATTAAGAACGGCTTCAACTGAAAACAAACCGAATGCCATAACTAACCACAGTGACAGTGTGATGTTAATCTGTTCTGACACCAAGCTATGAAAACAAGCTGAAGCGCCTTACCTTAAAGAAGCTTCGTATGAAGTATATAACACTGAACATTGTGAGTGTGTTGAGGAGGGGACGGCTTCAATCCTCTTTCACTCCCCTTCTAACCCTCTCTCTTTCTATCCTCATGTCCTGTTGAGAGTTTCTCCAGCCCGTTCTGGCCGCATGCTTACTTGTTGCTATTTAGGAGCGCTCTAAGACTCATGACACAGCCAGAGAGAGAGAGAGAGAGAGAGAGAGAGAGAGAGAGAGAGAGAGAGAGAGAGAGAGAGAGAGAGAGAGAGAGAGAGAGAGAGAGAGAATGAACCTGTCATGCCATGCCAGTGGTTTAAGTTTCCTAACAATGAGCCTTCCTTCGTTCAACTCAGCTATGTAAAAACAACCGTCTTAGCCAGAGAATCATTTAACCATTTCACTTCTGATCCTACGAGCGTCTTAAAAGATTTAACTGCGCTGTCTGAGGCCGGTCCGAGGTACAATAGCAGCATGCGAGTCGGGCTGGGGTGGATTAAAAAGGGTGTTGTGGGTGGAAAACATTAGATCATTTTATTTTTATTTTATGTTGTTGGGTGACTGTCTGCGAAACGCCCAGCGTCTGGGCTAATGCTTTAATCTTAAACCTCCCACCCAGCAACTGTACCTGTGGTGTCTTGGTTTATATAAACTATGAGTGTGAAGCAAAACTAAACATCACTTGGCCGTCCCTGCAGTGAGGTCGAGTGGGCACACGCTCTCCAAAGGCCTGGTGTTATCATGTGTTTGTGATGGTGCTGAGTAACATACTGTATTGCAGGAAGGTTTAACCCATGAGGAGAGAAACTGCGGTGGAAACTGAGGTATCCTTCAAGTGTACAAGCTGTGTCACCAAAAACAACTAAATTACTATTCAACTGCTTGCTACTGGTTGACAATAATCGGATTGTTGTAAGTAATAAGTAATATTATTCAACATTAACCAAGGTTCTTTATAGGAATCAATGGTTCTACAAAGACTCATGGATGCATCCATTTTAAATTCAGAAAATGTTCTTTAGAATTTTAAAATGTACTTTCAATGTTTTTTTAGAATTGATCACTGAAAGATTCTTTGGAGAACCTTCATTTTTAAGAGTGTATTTTATTTTAAATTATTTTTTTAAAAATACATAAAAATTGTTCAAAAACAATATAAAACAATAAAAAAACAGTTTTTACTGTCTATTAATCAATTTAATGAGCGTATGCTGCTTAAAAAGAATGTATTTCTTTTTATATTTAAAGGCTCCCATAGTTAGGACTAATCAAATAATGTCAATAGAACTTTCTCGAACCAAAACACGGAATCAAAAATGAATCATTTCCACAAGTGGTCAGGATGAACTGAGGGGACATCTTGTGAATGTTAAAGCATCTCGAGTGAATGAGGAAAGACAAATTTTGAGTAATCTAGGACCAGATTACAGCTCCAAGAGGGCCTGTTAAATCATGTCAGTCTAAAAGAATGTTTGAATGACAATAGCGTAATGCTGGCAGGTGAGCGAATAAAACTTCGGTATCAAGATTCACATGATTAATAAAGCTTTGAAACAGTGTAGGAGTTCTTGACAGAGGGCGCCCTCTGCTGGACAAATGTCAAAACCCACCCGAGGGGCAGTAAAGGCCCAGAGATCACCGCTGGGTACTTGGGAATGCAAACTATTATGAGGATTCATCAGACTATCAAGTATCAAAAGCAAACTAAAATAATTTTTGGACGCTTGCCAGCTAAAAAACAGGACGGTAACGTATCCAAACGAAGAACAAAGTGACAAGAGTTACAACCAGACTGTAAAAATCAAAATTACTTGCTTGTTTTTCATCCTATGGTTAAATTATTTCACACAAAAAATCAGCTATTGTAACCCAACAAAGAGCGTCTCTTATTCTCTGTTTTGTCTACACCTTTTTGGCTTCGTCGGCAGTCTGCTGTGACCACAAATCACCGCCTGCTGCCCACAACAACGGACGATTCATCCGAGTCCCTCAGACCCGTCCTCCGAGTCTCCTCCGCCTGCAGACTCCTCTGTTCCCAGGGTGATGGCCGCCTCCCTCGGGGCTATTCAGTGTGTCAACTCTCTCTGGGAGGTAGACGGTCGAGGCAGTTGGCGACGGACGGGTAGCTCCAGCGTCAGTACCCCCTCCATCTCCCTCCCTCACACTTTTTCTCTCTAATTTAGTTTGACACTGTTTAGTTCGGAGGCCTTCCTGAATGAGGCCATTGTGAACAAAGCCGCCCGAAGAAAACGTCAGTTCTTGATTTCCCGCACTTTAGAGGATGAAGATTTCCACAGCGGCGCAGAGCGACGGGACTCTGTCAAGAAGCTCTGTGTGGGCCGACGAGCGGGCTTATGATATTCTCATAATGGATATGAACTCTTTCAAGAGGCTTTCGCGGAGACAAAGGGGCGGGGAGGCGGTGTGCCGGGAATCGACACAAAACGCATTATAATTACAAAAGCAGTCGGAGAGCACTCAGCTACCCAGCGGATCGCTCGCAGCGGCCTCCCACCACGATTCTGACAACTCAGCACAGCTATAGATACAAAGGCACTCAAGAAAACACGCCGGCGCTGAAATGTACACAACGGCCCGGCGTGCACGTGGTCCCAAGCGGAAGCCGCGGCGAAAGGTCAACATTTATATAAGCGATACAGGAACCGCATTTAGCTTCTTGAGGAAATTACTAGGCTGGTATTTCATTCTTGCAAATTAAAATTTAGGGTCCTTTCCACGCGTCCCACTGAACAGTATCGTTTGCTTTTGTATTTAATATTCAATAAACAGTTATCTCAAATAAAAGGAATACTTTTTGTATGTATTATCCTTTATTATAGTGTACCCAAAATTGTCATCATTTACTCTTCCACGTGTTTTTCCAAATTGTATGCTCATTAAGGCTGTATTTATTTGATCAAAAATTTTTACTTTTAAATATACTTTAATAAATATATATATATATATATATATGTCACGTGATCCTTCAGATTTATTACGAGTTGAAACTGTTGTGCCACTTACTATTTTATGGAACCTGTGATACTTTTTTGATTATTTGATAAATGAAAAGTTAAAAAATTCAAGTAACTATAAAGTTTAAAAGAACAGTCTTTATTGTCACTTTTTATATATTTAACACATCCTTGCTGAAAAAAACAAGATAAAATTTACTGACCCCGAACTTAGTGTATATTGTAACAAAAAAATATTATTTTCAGTAAATGCTGTTCTTTTAAACATATTATTTGTCAAAGAATACTGACAAAACTTTCTGAAAAAAACATTTTAAATCTTACTGATCCTAAACATTTGAATGGCAGTGTACATATAAACATATTGTCTTTTATGTGTTGCATTTTTAGAGTTTATTGCTGTAAATACAGCAAATTTTGGGAGAAAATTAATAAAACAGTAAAACAGTAATATGAAAAAAAAGATTGATCTTGGTAAAATTATTGATAACACCTCCTTTCAATGGCTTACATTACAGCCACATATGTCTGCATACCAATGTTTTAGGAAAGTAGGAAATATTAGATATATTTAATAAACTACTATTATCTTAATACATAATACATATAAAAAACTAGTTTTTTAGAACAAAAGAGATATGGACAAAGATTATTGATAAAACATATTACAAATATGATAATTGATTAACTGTAAAAAAAAGTTGTACACCCTTTTATACTTTTTAAACTAATCTTTTTATTTTCTAAATTGTCAGGGTTTTTTTAGATAACTTTCACTGATCAAAAATCTCAAAGAATTCTCTGAAAAAAGTTTTTTTTTTTTTTTACTGAAACAAAGTCATAATCATGACATAAGATAGGTAACCTTCATGTCATAGTACACCACAACGGTCACTTGCAGAGACGAATTTAAAAAGCATGTAGCATGAAAACCCTGAGGTGTCCTGGGTCATGAAACCTTGACATAACACACGTTTAACATGACCCTTGAACAGTGTGCGGCCAATTACACGACGTGACAACTCACTACTAGTGTGTCACATGTGTTCTCAGTTGCTATTTTGTGTTTTTACAACACTAAAACTGTTTCATCTAAATTCCACCAAAACAAAATGTTTAGTCCATGCCGTGATATCATTTTTGTTGTATCACCAGCATTCTTTGTTTCGGTAAAAAACTCCTATCTTAGCTCAACGTGCAGAGATGACTATCAGTACGCCTTCAGCAGACCGCTTTTCATGAAAAGGGCAACACTGTTGCTTTGTAGGTGCAATAAAAAATTAGCTCCGCGTTTTTGAGCATCCCGAACAACTCAACATATTAATATACTTGAATCCCAATCATTAGATCAAAGAATATGGGTAAGCTCATCGGCACACAGAGCGGATCACAGCATTTAGGGCAAAATAATGATTTCAGAAGGATCATGTAACACTGAAACTAAAATATATCTATTTCTATATATTGTATAGAAATACATTTAATATAAACAACATTTATTTCTTAAATGAATACATGAATGTGTGTATATTTATATACATAATAAATATCCGCTGACAGTACACACACATATTAAACATAGAAACATTTTTAATTTGCATGTGGTTAATCACATGACAGCACAAATTCAAATATATTCAAAACAAAAATATTTCTCAATATTACTATGCTTTGATCAAATAAATGCAATCTTTCAAGAACTTAAAGTCCTACAGACTATGGATGTAAATATGTACGTAATGAGTTTTGTAGTAAATGAGTACTGTACGTAGGGATTCAGTCAATTATACAGTTTAACAGCACAACAATTAACCAATCGGAGTAAAGCATTCCACTGAGCGGTGTAATAATACAATGACACATGTGAGGTGACCTCAGATGTTATTAATCCAAGGAGCTGTCTAGGTGGAGAAAGATCTTACTGATAGCTCTTGAGCTCTGGATTTGTAGAGTCCATGTTCCTGAGGCGAGGGATGTCATTCCCATCGGACAGACTTTAACCCAGCCCGTGACAACAGAACCTCCCAAGACACGGGGCGTGAGAAAGAAGCAGGAACAATGCAACATGCTGCCCATGGCAACTTAAGCACACACACAATTAAGTTGTTGGTGCATATTACACACTGCTGTCCAGGCAACAGTGGCTCGTTGAGACCGTGAGAGGTCAAATCAAAGGCCTCCTATGGAGTGTTCTTCTCAGAAGAACTTCCATTCCCACCTTTAGAGCACAAACCCTCTCAGACTTAACTGCTTTTTCTTATTACTACCAACTGTTTGGAGAAGATTGGGCCAGTGGTCTCAGGGCCTGTCAATCAGAGAGCTTGTGAAATCGCTGCGTTTTTGAAACAGTAAGGAAAATGGCACGGATTCTGAAGATGAATCATTCACCATGAAACACACAGGACTCCTTGGAAGATCAACACTGAGCTCTCAATCATCAGAGTCAGGATATATTACACTTGCAGAACTTCCTGCCATGACCAGGCCACAGCAGGCACTTAGTGATCCAAACATTTCTGGATTAAAAACAAAAATGTTAGGTTAAGGGAAAGGATACGAGATTCTGATATACAGTATACATCAATCACTATACACAAGGGATGCGCATTAAATCAGTGTTTATAAGCGTTGGTGAATGCTGAATATGTGTTATTAAATGATCTATTTATTGTGCGTGCTCATTAACCCTGTGAAAGTACATTTAGATAAAGTATGAGAAAATTATCTTTTAAAAACATATTAAATTAATAACAATATTACACGTAATTTACAACAATTCAACAAACAGATTTGTTGTTGTTTTTATTTATTATAAAACAAAATAATTGCAATATTTATATATTTTAATATGAAATTTAAAACTAATACTATATTTCAAATTACATTTCTAGCTAATTTAATTTTTTAAGCAGCTGATTTTAATTATGATTTTTGATTTTAAAAATTATCTTATGTAAATTAAACAGGCCTATTATATTAAATATCATGCAAATAAATTATGTGTAAATTAAATGTAAATATTAATAATTCAAATACATTTCAACATGTAATGACGATACATTCGATAATAACATTTTATCATACATCATATCATCTTGATCAAAGGACTAGTATGATTTCAGTTCAGCGGCTGTTGAACAATTCATTTTGTTAAAATTTTCTCCTACGCTGCAAACCTGTTCACCTGACAAGGTTACGTAGGAATCATTTATCAGTCATGCATCATTTATAAGTCACTTTGAATGTGTCAGTTCTACAGAAAAACGCGAATTAAATTAAACAAAGATTTAAAGAGGATACAAATCATCCTAGGGCTTTTCCAAAACAACACTTAGCGCTATGCGCATACGAGCACTGTTGCTAAATGTCCTTTTAGACACTCGTGCAACAACCTGTATGGAACAAGACCTGATCATAAGACTGGTCTGTGTTTATCCGTGTTTATACGACTCTGTGCTGCTCATTTGCGCAGAGCCTAAACATAGCCCAAGATTCCTACATGAGTCTTCCTTGCCGTGCATGTTAGTCTTGCATTTGTTTTGTTTTATTCCACCAGTGGTGTGACGTGACCGTTTTGTAAGCCCATAATGACACATGGCTCTGAGAGTGTGGAAACATAGCAAACAAGTGGTGATTTAGAGGCACAAGTGTTTTCAATCCCTCCTCCTAAGAGAACTGAGTGCTGCTCACATGTACTGCACGCTATATACGACCCCTCCATCCAAGCAAAATACATATTTGCATACTATGAATACAGACTGCATCAGTGTGAAAATCCAGTACATCCAATGTACCAAGTGCAATCCGTGAACGCCATGTAAACTCTATGAAAGCAAGAAATTGTGCCACCTTCTAAATAAAGAGTCAATTATAAATTGGCAAAGTCTTCACTGCAGCTGCCATTAGAAGCTCCAGTTCCCGTAAAACAGAGATGCGTGCACATTGACTTTACCAACCTGAAATATATGCTTATTAAAAGCTATTTGAGGATATGACAGATGTTCCTGATTTGAAATGTCATTTAAAATGTGAATTTGGCAAGCAGCTTCTCCTCATTCGAAGTTAGCATTGCATTGCCAAAATACGGCCGCTGAGAAAATTGCCTTTCCTAGACTTCGACTTCAGACAGTGCACTGTTTTTGAGGCAATCCCTAAATTCCATGCGTCTGATTACATTGCGATCGATTTATTTTAATGGCAACTTGCTTGTCTTAACTGAATCGTTCCAAATATTTAGACCCGTTACAGACCAGATGGCTCATCCAAAACATGCCTGTCGATCATATGAATCCTACTAGTCATAACCACAGTGAACCACAAAAACAGAATGCTGTTGAAAGGACATGATCACGTTGATGGACCAACTAGCAGGTGCAGGAAATGGAATCTAGCCTTTGTGGAGCACTACTGAGTCCTGTGAGACTCCCACATGGGCAGAGACCATACATGTGAGCTTAATCACTATTTGTCTACTCTATATGGGCTTTATTTGGCCATACAGGAATACTTCTGCCATCTTTTACTTAACTAAATCGATTTGATGTTGTTTCTTCAGTGAAACACAAAAGTAGACGTTTCAAAGAATGTTCATGCTGCTCTTTTCTATACAATGAAAATGAATGGGGATTTCATCAATTCCGCCCAAAAATGAAAATTATGGACTATTTTACTCATCCCCAAGCCATCCTAGGTGTATATGCCTTTCTTCTGTCAGAGAAACACAGTTAGATTTATTTTTTTTTTTTTATCTTGGCTCTTCCAAGCTTGGTAATGCTCGTGGATAGAGGCCATTATTTTGAAAATCAGATATATCCGTTGAGAAACTAACTAAAATATGCTGTAATTTTCAGTTTTGGGTGAACTATTCCTTTAAAAGGACAATAAAAAAGCTCCACAAAAGCATTATAAAATAATCCATACTACTATCCAAACAGCGGGTTCTACATTCTTTTGTGTTTCTTGGAAGAAAGTCAACAATAGCAAGTAAACAATGATATAATTTTTAAATTTTGCTGAACTAACCTTTTAACCACGCTAATGTGTTTCCCCTTATTTTCTAAAAATATGACTTGAAAACCCTAGACAAGAGCTCTACGCATTAAAGCAATCAAACTTGAAAAAAAAAAGTCCAATACTATCCAGTACTTGACAAAACAAAAACAATCCAAAAACACACTCCGAGTTCAGCCAGAACTGAGCGACCTCAAACAGAACAAAGGAGGTAAGAGTGAAACCAGATCCTTTATCAACGTGTTCCCATGCGAGAGAAGCTCTGACGCGAGATCGGTTTGCATCGCTGGCATTATCCCACTGCTCCGTTTAAATAAATCTGCTTTGCTGTGAAAGAAACAAAGAGAAGGGAGAAAACGGGGTATCTGTTTCACAAACCCACAAGCTAACAACACCTGCACCAACAGCTCTGAATAACAAGTGCAATTTTTCTAGACAAATAAAGTTCCTGGTGAGCTGGAGGTGGAATCCGAAGTTGATGCAGACTTGTTCATGCATGCTTTTGCTTTTTAATTGTCAGTCTGCGTGTGAGGTAAATTGTTGCATCACAGAAAGGCAAAGGTGCAGTGAGTCGGCAGAAGGGCACTACTTCTTGTAATCTTGGTGCATTTTTTTGGCTTTGTCATTGTTGTCACGGAAGGAGTGTTAGAAACAGCTTTAAAAATATGGCGTGTGTTTATTTCATGTAATATGCAAGTCTGACACATTATTATTAGAGGATGTCCTCTAGGCTTTCTAGAATACTTGGGTGTCAGTTACTGTAAGTGTCAAAAAAAGGCATTGATTGGCACTGATTGGCTGATGGCACAACAAAACCATGCATCGTTTAAAGCCCTTCAGCTATCATAAGCTGTAGTGTCCATAGAATCAGAATAGTCCTTTAGTAGCATTAAACAGAAATTGCAATCATCTTTCTTCCTCGTGTGAAGTATATCCAAGTAAAATAGCCACACCGTACAAAAAGAATTGAGTAAAATGTGCGGTGAAAAACTGGTTGCCCGTAATTCTACCATTAAAAATATGGTAACAACATTTTAGGTCTTAACTTAAATTTACAGTTAAATACCGTAAATTTATTAACTGATATAATGAAATCTGTTTTTGTACCTTTGAAACACTGATAACCACCAAAAGCAGGTGGTGATGAGAAAGTCACATGATGACCAAAGCCAATCACAAGCAGCTTTTAAATCAATAGAAGGTGCACGGTGTCATTCACACAAACACTAAACATCATCATGATGAGACTCATTAAACAATAAACATTAATTTAACAACATTACATGTAACATACAATCCTTACAAACATAACTCATAAGAACAATTAAAAAGAAACATGATAAAATCACAGTCATTTTTACAAGAAAACTGTGGGGGGAGATTTGATTGGGTAGCTAATTGCTATGATCTCATTTGAGTGACAGGTTGTTCTCCCTCTCCATCAGTGAAGAGATGCCGCAGAGGAAGGGTTAAGGAAATAAAAGACAAGGACACGTTTCCTTGGTTACCACTATAAACAAAGCAGCGCTGAACTTGCAAATACTGCATTAAAGGGACAGCTCACTCAAAAATTAAAATTCTGCCATTAATTATTACTCTCTTGTCGTTCCAAACCTGTAAGACCTTTGTTCATCTTGAACACAAATGAAGATATTTTTGATCAACTCCGAGTTTTCTGACCCTGCATAGGCAGCAACGAAACTAGTATGTTCAAGTCAACTCGGTCACAAATTTATGAGAATACTTTTTTTTTTCACAAAGATAAGATAAATAATGACTTTACTTGACAATTTCTTCTCTTCTGTGTCAGTCTTTGTTTTGAGTTCACAAGAGGTGCAGCTGATGCTTTAGCCTTCATCCTGATGATGAACATCCGTCTCTTAATTCATTGTCTGTATATTCTGGTTCAAATAAGTAAGGCTGGCCAAAAAAAATGTAAAAAGCCATCCTCTCTGTTAAAATCTTTTAAACATTTTTAAGGAGACTGTTTTATGTACAGCGCGTTTCTTGTAAACAAAGTGCAGGACATCAGGGTTCTACATCAGAATGCCGGCTCCTGCGTCAACATCATCACTCGGAAACATCAAAGACTGACACAGCAGAGGACAAAATTGTTACATTATGTCATTATAATCATAAAATTACTATTGCACCACTGATGTCATATGGACCATTTTAAAATTGCCTTTACTGCCTTTCTTGGTCTTGAGCATTATCAGTGGCATTACCATCTATGAAGTGTCAGAAAGTTCTTGAATTTCATCAAAAATATCCTACTTTGTCTTCCAAAGATAAACAAAGGTCTTATGGTTATGGAACAGCATGAGGGTGAGTAACTGATGACAGAATTTAAATTTTTGGGTAAACTATACATTTAATGTGCATTATACAGAGACAAGATGAAAATAAAATACCATCTAAACTTTCAAGAACACAAATAATTCCATTCAGTGCTAAAAAACTCATATACACCCCAGCCTCCCTGTTGTATTTTGACTTGTTTTAACTGGTTCAGGTGAATTCTTCCATCCCTAACATCTACTATGTAACAAATTTGTTGCTTGCAATAAATATCTAATTGATAGAACATACAACTTATAACTGGTCATCAAAAGATAAAGACAGTGTATGCAAATAGTGTATATGCTACTGTTTCAATTAAATTGATTTTAAAAGAAAAGATTTTTGAGAATGATGTTGCATTATGCATAAAATTGTAACACAATCTGAAATGCAACAAAAAGCAAAAAAACCTGTTGCAATAATTTGCCTTAAAGAAATGGTTCACCCAAAAATTTATTTTAGTCTTAAATTACTTTATATTTTATTTTTTACCAAAACAGAGCAAAAGGAAGATACCTGTATTTTATCAAAATATATTATTTTATGAGCAGCAGATGAAAACAGAATCTTCCATTTCAGGCCCAAGACAAAAAGGCAAGTCTAGAATAAAAAATGGGATTTCTGCAAACCCTCAAAAGTAGCTTCCAGCAACGTCTGACAACCAATTCCCTGCTTCATTTGTTGGCTGAAATTTCTCCAAGGAGTTGGACACGTTTTTTTAGTTGGACTATGATATCAGTCGTGTAGGTTCTGGAGTGTACTTCTGTGCAAATCTATGGTTAGCTCACAGGGTGGGAAGAAAAAGAAGAAAGAAACGACGAAAGAAAGATCTCAAATCATCGGACTGTTGAACAAAAGTGTTGGACAAAAGACAAGAGGTCTGGAACACTTTTACATAGAGCTGCAGGACTGCCAATAAGAACATAGGGTCAAGGGACCTACGAAAGCTTGCATAACTCCAGACAGGAGGCCGATATACTACAGAAAGAAAGCCCAGGAAATTACTTGAATTCTTGACATTAAACCACACTAGCACCACTATTTACTTTCTAAGGCCATTTGGGTGTAGTGCAGTGGTTCTCAGCCGAGTGGTTTGCTCCAGGACCTTTCATTGCAAATCAAGTAGCAACTTGACACAAAAGCAACAGAAATGTCCTCAAAAATGAATATTGAAAGGTAATACTACTGTGAGCTTTAAGGCCAAACACTAGGTACAATTATTAACATCACATGGACTGAATAGGAAATAGTAATGTGTTGTTGATATCTGTAGCCAATAACCCACTAGACAAAATACATTGTGGTCACACATGATGTTAATCTCATCAAAAATGCTGTTAAAGATGAGGAAAAAAAGACGTTTTAGAAGTTTTAATTAAAGGACTGCTGATGAAAACAACAATACAAGATTTGAACAATGCACCAAAGAAATAAAATTCATAAAGTATACATTTGAAATAATATGATTGGACTGTCCCACTGGAAACCGCCTCATTAAAATTCACTTTAAATAATGCACATGAAATTACAAATATATACACAACATGAATGTATTATTTTAATTTACATCTGCAAAGACCACTGAACAAGGGTGTTATTCACTAGTCAGAACATGAACTGTAACTGTAACATGAACTGTTTAAAAATATATATTTATAATATTAGATCCGTTTTAGGCTCCGTCTGTTACAGTTCATCTGTCTGTCTATCTATTCATTTATTTATTATCTACTATATTGGTCATTTTTTACATTTTTGTGACATTTTACTTAACATGAACTAAAATTAATAAATTTGCATTTGCTAAAACTGCAAAAATTAATACATTATTGTTGTATTATTTATTATTGCATTGTATATTGTGTGTATATTGTGCATGTATACTGTACTGCAGATACAACATAAAAATACTTTTTTAAGTTACAAACAAAACAAACACAACTGTAGTATTTCAGTCTGTAATACAAGCTGTTTCTTTAATTATTTGTGAACTTTAGCGAATAGTGAAAATAGCTTCAGAGGAAATTCTACACCCATTTTTACCCCATGTTTTTGAGGATGACTTCATTGAGAGTGAATGTCTAATTAGTCTAGCTGCCAACAAAAGACAGATTAATTTGCATCAAAATTCTGTACAAATATACTGCATGGAGTACATTTAAATGCATCCAATTATATTGATCACCGATTGAAAAAGGAGGTCAAACTGTCCAACCGGGACGCCAGCATCAGGATATAGGCTCAAAAGAAGGCTTGGCTTCTGCCCCAGGCTTGTGGTCCAGATCTGCAAGGAAAAGGCAAGCTTGAGGCAACCAATCATCCTGTCCGGCTTTCTGCAGCCACAAATGAGCTACTTGCTTCTGGCAATGTCATATTCCAGTTACTCTATGTGTACAAGTCAGAAAAAAAACAGCATGGCCCGGAGAAGCGAAAATACTTCACTTTCAGATCCTGGACGGAAAGCATCCACCCTACAATTTTAGGACAGCGAGAATGTCTGTGGACACTATGGACACTATTTAGTATTCAGCACCATTCAACTCAAGTGTCCTTAGAAGCAGTTTCTCCCCTTTCTTCTGGGAAAAGAACAGTTGACAGTCGGCTACTAGAGGACAGAGGCTTTTGTGAGCAAACTTATGCAAACCTGACGGACTGTTACTGTAAATCAGGCCCGCTCGGGATGTTTCTCTGGCTCTGAAGGAGTCAGGACTTGACGGGGCCGGAGGGCTGGCAGGCAGTGCAGGGGCGAGACCCGAACGTTCCACATTTCTTTTCCTCTGGGACAGATGAAACACATTCATGACCCCCACACAACACTGAAACAACACCACGCCTTGTCTGTTATTCTGAACCGCGCTCCTAACGCACTTTTATCATTGGCTATGTGCAAAAAAGGAAAAAAAAAGAAATGATATCAATGATAAAAACAACAGCTGTTTGGTGACGGACCTTTAGCAGCTGCAGGATGCTACTGTACCTGACACAGCAACAATTCCATCGGCATGAGCACAACAGATATTTTCCAGAGCTGTTCAGTATCTCACATCCCAGAGGACAGGAGAAGACACAAATGTTGAAACTAGGTCTGTATAAGCCATTATAAACATTTATGGCTAAAAGCTGTTCTGCGCTCTTCTGTCTCTCTTTGTTTATGATTCTGACAAGTGCCAGCTATTCGTATGCGCTTTTAACTATCTGACTGTCTTACAGTGTCATTCAACACTTGTAGCTGTACCTGCTGTGATACTAAATCAGTGCTATATAAAGAGACTGTTAATTTATGGATGGATGTTGACCTCTGCTGCTTTGTTTGACTGCCTTTAACTCTGGACTCGGCAGGAGTTTGAAAATAGCCTGTGAAGGGCACAACAGGTTATTGTAAAACCAGGGGGCTCCATCAGGACATCCCAGCAAGACGTGAACAAATAAAGAATTCCTCATTTACTGCTTCAGCCCAAACTAATCCAATAGGAAGTCTAGGAAATGAAGCAGAAAACAGCTTCAAGGATAAATAACTATATTTAGAAATTTGGTAATTTTTGGTAAATTATAATAATATGAAAATATAATATATATATATAATATATATATACAAATATATATATATATATATAATTTTTTCAAAAGTACCCAAAATTTCTAAATATATATATATATATATATACACACACACACACACACACACATATATATATATATATATATATATATATATATATATATATATATATATATATATATATAAACAAAATAAAATACACAATTAAGCAGAACATTTAGGTAGATTTATGTTGTCAGTTACTCCATAATTCATAATTACTCCATATTTCCATAATTCAAATATTGGAATTCATTACTATTACTGTAAAGCACAAAATGCATGATTTATTAATTTCATTCAACAGTAGTTAATCAGGCAAAAAAATTATATTTTAAAAACATAAAACATTAATACATATTATAATAATAACAATTTGATGGGTAAATGTTTGTAATTGATATTAAATTTATAGATTATGTATTAATTAGTAAATTATGTAAAATAGAAATAAAAATAATCCTATATATTTTCCTGAGATTTTGGCATGAAATGGCCATGTTTTTATGACAATTATGCTAAGTGTACTGTGGTATCATTGTCAAGACTATAGTTCTCTAAAGAAAACAATTTTAAATCCTTATTCAAATGGAGTAAATGTATATAAATTTAAAACAGAAGAATATAAACTGTAAATAGAGAACCACAACAGTATTGTATAATATACAGAACCACATCAGCAATGTATAGGCTCATACAAACATAATCTCAAACCTCGAAAATACACAATTCACATACTGTACACAAGAAAAATTCACGTGCTTCACATCTAAACAATGGAGTTCTATAATCCGTCCAAGTCTTTGAAATTGCCTACTCATATACACCAACAATTGGCTTAACAATTGAAAACTGGAGAAAGCAACTGCCATAATGGTTCTATATATGATATAATATGTCATAACATCTAAAGAAAAGCGGCAAAATAATTCCCAACTTATTAGTGTAAAAACGCAAGCGCATTGGTTGGCTACGTTACAGCATGGTGTAAAATAACAAAGCACAATGTGTTTGACCCCTATACAGGTGTCTGCACTGTGAATTGTGCACCAATGGGACTTTTAAAGTAAAGAAACCGCACAAACATTGCAATACAGGCATCCCCCCCAAAAAAAAAATTATACCGCTAAAGTGACAAGACATCAAGACATACCTGTGCCATGTCTCTGTGGCCACAGCTTCTGTTTGGCATCCTAAAAGCCACTCTTCTCAGAAAGCTGATCTGAGTTCAGCCAGACTGGCTCCCAGAGTCCATTCATCGCCCTGACTGCTCCTTGAGGACTGAGACTTACAGTGCACTCACTCCACAGCCTGTGGCTCAAACAGTGACACGAAAACAAAGGAGGAGGAAGCCCATCCCAAAACACAGAGTGAAAGAGGGAGGAAAAAAAATAGAATAGGAGAAAAGGGCCAGTCAGGAAAGCCTGAGTGCCGCTAAGAAACTGAGGCTTTCTGAATAAAGAGAGGAGAGAAAAGAACCAATCACAGGGAGGCGGACACCCTCCTCCTTTTTGCCGGAGGATGCTAATCATTTCTCGGTGCAGTCTGACAGGTAAAGTCAGTGCGCTCCTTTTATTTTCACAACATTGTGTTTTCATGGCAGCATATCCTCGTGAGATTTCCACCAAACAAGCGAGTGATTTAAAAAAGATAGATGGACAATAGAGGAAGGAATATAAACTGCTTTTTTCAGGTCAAAGCGCTTAAGGTGTTTGAAAAATAAGCAGTTTTATTAATGATGTATTTGTCTTATTAGGTAACTAGTAATTAGTCTTATTAGGTAACCACAGTCCATTAATGCTAAGTACCCTTTTATCAACTCTATATCATTAATATTACTAAATATTAAGAGCCATTTTTACAATGATTCACTTTTGAACTAAAAATCATTCTTACTTTTAAAATATGTGTGTGTTTGAAATTGCACCTAGAAGTTGTGGATTTTCTGAATTAAATGAATATTGAAATAGAAAAAAAGGTTTGTGAACTATATGTTCTGCTCAAAGTGATATGGAATATAGATATCGGATATGGAACTCCATTCCACAGATGAAACAATTTTTTTGATTTTGACTAAAGATTACAAATTTTTCTGTGGATTAACTTGCAAAAGTCTAGTCAAAACAATGAATCAACTCTTTAGCATCCCCAGAGTAAAGATGTTTCCAGCCCAATCTCACTGCAATTCATACATATTTCACAAAGTAACTAATTCCCATACAACTCCTCACTCATACAAATTCATATGATATTTGCTGAATCGTACATATTTTAGCAGTCGTAATTGTGTAGGAATGACCAACGCCTCAACCCCGCCTAAACCTACCCATCACTAGGGTTTAGACAATTCATATAATATTATTCATGCAGATAGAGCTACCTCGTGAAATGTGTACTAATTGGTTGTGAGACTGTGTTGGATGTTCCTGAATGAATCAGTATTTTTAACAAAGCTGGGTTGAGTGAATAATTCAACAACTCCTCAAAAAGACATATGAATGATTTGTTCCTGACATAATCATTGTCTTTGAATGAATCCAGTAAGTGAAAGACTCATTTATAAAGACGTTTCTTTACAAAATTTGTTCCTGAATTAATGAGCATTTTTGAATGAATCAAACAACATAACCTGCAGAAATTCTCACCGCTTATTCACATATTTTGTTGTTGCAATTTTTATCATCACTACCATTAGGCTTATATTTTCCTTTTTAATTAAGTAATTTTTACTGCAAATGTCAGTTTTCTAGGATTAACAAATTTGATATCTTTCCAACTATCCCCAGGCAACTGTTCAGAAAATCACTAAACGATTATAAGAGGAAGGAAGCGCCGATTCTATTGAAAAGCAGATTTATTCATCTGATGAGGACTCAACAAAGTCATTATCCACAGGTCAGCATTCATAAATGAAGTCTATGCAGTCCACCTGAGCAGGTTTTAGAGCTTCTGGGCAAAAGGAAATAAATAAACAGCTTGCCAGTGCACCGTCTGGCACACCTCCTGCAGCCCTTCGCCTGCGGCAACCACTCCAAAGAGAGAAGAGTGTGCGTGAGGAAGTCGCTTTATTAAAAGGAGAGGAATGAAAAGAAAAGCAAGCACTTCCAGATCTCTTTGTTTAGGCCATAACAAATACCCCCTGAATAACTCGGTCGGTCTCTCTCTCTCTCTCTCTCTCTCTCTCTCTCTCACTAGCATGAAGCGCACGAGATCTTGCTCTAAATACTAACATATTATAGTCATAATGAATGCAGCCACCAAATGAAAGGCCATTGTTCCAGGCAGACATGTGACTTTTTATTACCTGCGAGTGATCAAAATCAGTTATTCAAGCGTTGGTGGGTTGAGGGGAGCGAGCACAGAGGGGAAGTTGTCAGTCAGTCACAATGCAAGCGGGCGGTACATGATAATGAGGAGCTCTTTTCCGATGCATGACTGATTAACGGACCACGTAAAAACGCGTTGAACTTCAAATGCGGATAAAACCAGTCATTCCGGCTAATCCACAGAAGAAGAAACAAAACAACTGCTGCCAGCTCTCTTTAGCTCACTCTTTCGCATCTCCGTGGTTCCCAGACATTTTTAGTGATTACAGTAGTGTTTAACCCATTGTCTAAAGGAAGTAATTAAGGGAGCGTGTATCCAGAGAACTTTTACCCAGGGTGAAGTTTACCCTGGCAGTGTGCTGCTATCATCCGCTCGCCACATGAGAGTTCACCGCAGCCAATGCTCACGGTCTTAAAGCCAGCTCTGAGGTTCAGCACTGGGTCATGAGCGTCGTGACAGGGTTTTCTTCCTCCAGTCCCACAAAGCAGAAGGATGACGCTGAGATTTTAGAGCGATTATGTTTTATTATTAGAACTAATGTGGGAGTTTATGACTGATGCAGCATTATTTGCATGTTTGTGGTATTATAACTCATGCCTCTAGCTTATGTTGTTTGTAGGCACAACTCTTCAAAGCATACTTGAGAAGAGCATGTGACCAGAAATCCAAGAATACATCGCTAGGCTTGCTGAATATAATGGTGAGCCGTTTAAAGCATGCAAATGCTTTGTAATACATCACGCTACATGCAACCCTGATTTTCAAGTATCAAAATGAGGGCAAACTGTGCAGATGGAAACATTAGTCTGATATATGAATATACAAACACGCATTTACACCAAGTTAAATTCTTAAATTTATAGCAATAATGTCTACATCTTATATGCTCAGACACATTTTAAAGGACATTTCTGAAACTCTAATAAAGCAACCCAGATGATTTAAGTGACTTTATTATTACTGTAAAATAGGTAATGAGCTGAGACATGAAGAGGCAGATTAGAGCTGAGCTGGAAAAGCATGAAATTCTACCAGTATTTCATCTTTAGAAAATCCCTTTTTTTTTTAAAGCAACTGCTTTTATCTTCACTATAAAGTTGGCTAATTTGTTCTGTATATTATAATATATTTTATTATTAAAGTAAGCGCTTAAAAAAATACATAAATGTGTAATTATACAAAAATTACATTAACAGTATAATTAAAAATTAATTCTCATATTTGACAATTAGAAATTTAGTTTTTTGTGATATTTATTTGTATGCACTGCGAATATATATTATTTGTAAATACACAAATAAATTCAGTTTTTTGTATATTCATCAAAGAATCCTAAATATATATTGTTGAGATTACTGATAATAATAATAATAATAATAATAATAATAATAATAATAATAAAAATAATAAACTCAATGAATGAATAATGAACAAATTATAAATTCTGCTTAGCCAATTTAATAAATAATAAATACTAAGTATTTTTAAATATAATAAATAAACTATACACAATATTATAACATTATTAATTGATCAAATAAATGTGGTCTTGTAAGCATAAGAGTCTTCGTTAACAAACATTTAAAAAATCGTACATGATCTCAAACTTGTGAACGGTAGTTGTGTGTTCCATGATCGTGAAGAAAGTGCTTTTCTTCACTGCTTTATTGGTGTTTAGATGAAACCTCATTCCAAAAGAAAATTTGGAGGTAGCTAAAGCAAGTCAGGACGTTCCAAAAGGCACTACTGGCTCAAATATCAACAACAGAAAGCTACATAAATCACCCAGACAATGACTGAAAGGTTGTGCCTCGCACTCTCAGTGTGAATAAGCAGATCTGTGAAAGAAGCACAGCGAGGCCAAGATCTTTTGTAGAGAAATACAAAGTTCAGTAATGTAGAGATGCAGTAAAGGTGCAGCAGTCAACTCATATCAAAGAGCTCTGCATAACACTGGCCTTTAAAAGAGGCGGCACAATAGATGCCATCACTCAAATAACTGAAATAGACCACGCCATTCAAGAGAACAGAGCTCACAATGAAGGAGTTTATGGTTAAATGACAAAAATCAAACCAATATGAGCTGTGCATATCTAAAACAACGCAGCTCCGGGCAAGTGTGGCTAATCCTTCTCTACTAAACCAACCAGAAGAACAGCAAATCTGCCGGGATAAATGGGTCAAATTCACACCTGTCAGTTGGTGCAATGATATATCGCTCATCCTAACATAATTAGGCGCATTCCTAATGCACTGATTTATAACTGTATAATGCATCTGAATTACCAACACGAGTAGTTTATACCTCATTAGCAAGGAAAATGCAATTTAATATAATTCCTTATAATACCTTTTCATTGTGAAGTATTTGTGGCTATTTTTATAAAGTAAACATAAGAATAACTTTTACATCATTAGCATTTAGTGGACTAAAGCTTTTGTAGCTTTATTTAATTATCTGTACATTTATTGTTTATAGAAATCAAGTTCAAATTTGAGATTTTTGGAGAACATTTATATCTCTGCACTGCATTGTAATATGTTTTGATTATAAACTGCCAAGCTGATCACAGGTATGTCAATTTAAATATCATCTTATTGCAAAACATAATAAGAGATATAGAGTGACAACTGATATTTATATGTTATCAAAATGCGTGGACTAAACACTTACACTGGCAGCAAACTTTAAATAATAACACGGTGTGACTCCAAACTCTATTAATATGATGCAAGATGCCTGTAATCTAGTTGAATTCACCTAAAAAGCTATTTGAATGGCTAGAAATGCGCTACACATGAAGCTGTCTCTGGCTTTTTGCCTTGCAAATGTCAGAAAAGAAACGGATCATATAAGTTCCAATCATAATAACACTTCTTCTGAATGCTTTGACCTGACCCTGACCTCAACATAATCACAGATCATTAGATTGCCTATAAAACTAACAGGCACCTGCGAGCGAACTTTCACAATGACTGTATGAACTGAATATATAACTTATACCAATGATATTAGGTAACATTTCAAGAAAACAAGAAAGGAAGTGGAACAAATTGTAATGACAGGAATCAACAACTGCTGAGGAGGAGCGGTAAATTATCAGGACTAATCATTCTATTAAATAAGAGACAACAATGCCTAAAACCCACATCATTTCCTGGCCTGTTCGCACCTGATCAGAGCAACACAACACACTGAAAGTCTTCCAGGAAAGAGCGCTAGCCAAACCCTGCAGACACACTAGACTTCCAGCGCATTGCACAACTCTCTAGTGCAACATCCGACAAGTTAAGGCACAGCCTCTGCAGCAATGTGAAGGCAGATAAGCTGTTGCATGTGAGGAGAAGTACAGTATGTCCTGATGGTGCACACGCGCTCTCTCGATGGCGATTTACATCAAACCCTCTCTGGCTGAAAGACGCTTGGCGGGATGCGATTCAAATCAGAATGAACCCTTGCAATAAATGGAAAAAATGACAGATCTATGGGCAGTAGATAACAAACTCAGCTCTGCGTTAAACAAATCTAAAACGAACCGAATGAGAATTGACAGTAACAGTGTGAATTATGTGCGTTTTTCTGTTGGTGTGAGAGGTTAAATCAAGTCAAAGAAGGATTAGGCTTACCTGGGGAAGAACTGGCTAATTTGGTCTTAATCTCTGGAGACAAACAAAAGGAAACATATACAAGGCCGTTTCAAGGTGTAAGGTAGAAATTAAACTAACAACAATTCTGTACAAACCTGCAGAAGCGTGCAGGCATTAGCCTTACGGCAAACTGTTGGCGTTAGAGCAAAAACCATAGGAAGCTGGTACAGTGTTACTGGAACAATCGCATTTTAATGTTTAATTGTGGGTGAGAGTAACGAGATTTTCTTAGCGCATACCCTACACCTTCAATATTACGACTTCTTTTGAGGTTAAACGCATGAACACAGTTAAAAGTAATGCTAGCAAATCAACGCGAAAGAGAAAAATCTACCCCGTGGTGCTTGTTAAAAGCTTCCGTTACCGTCATAAATGTCTTAATAAATACTTCCTCTGTTTGATCTACTAGCCATCCATATGGTTTTTTCTACCACGTCAAAAACTCCTGCTGAGGTTTAATGTCAGCGTTCGTTCTTTAACAATCAAAACAATTACAACCAGTTCGAGGCTGTACGTGACCTCCGACCTAAGACAGCCAGCCGGCTTGGTTTCATTATAAGTTACACTGTGTTTATATCATCTTTTTATTAAACCAGATTAAGCTGTCAGATTTTATCCGTCTTAAACCATTAATTAATTAGGAAGCCATATGCGAATAAGAGAAGTGTTTAAAAGTGCCTATCAAAATAACACTAGTCTTTTTATTCAATAAATAGGCCAAAAACAACTTTGCTGCTGATGTTTGGGCTTGCAGGGGTTCTAGCTACGCCTTGCTTAGAATAAAGATTTTAAAACCCCAGATAAACCCTTGAGAAAGGTTTATTGCCGCTGTATTCGTGGAATACAGTCAGCCAGCCATTAGATGTTTCAGTGCCCTGACTTTGGAACAGGTTCAAGGATTTGGCCACATTTTTGGCAGGCAAATCACAGGCGATATAAGAAATGGGTCTCACCTGAACTGAAAAGCGAGATCACTTAATAATTGAGATTTGCTTGTTTTTAGTCCGATAAAACGGGCTGAGGGGAGATCAGAGCAGTTATGATTTAATCGAGGACAGCAATCAGTGCAATTACATGCACCCTTTACAATTTTGGGAGATAATCCTTACTTTTCACAGAGCCCCTAACAACCCATTTAATGGATTTTACAGCGGCCGGCGTGAAGGCGATTTCACACCTTCAGCGCATCATACCATAATATGATCGAGAATAAAAAGGGTGAGATTTAGGGAAGGGTTGGGAGTTAATATTGATGATCTTAACAGACCCCCCCCAGGGTTAGGGGAGCAGGTGGAAGGTCTGAGCTCCTCTCAAAGCAATTCTAACTTTCTGACTAAGAGGGAATCTACGGTGAAGCAAGCCTTCACCATCTGTTATGAACCAAACTGAAGTCGTTCTCAGTCGTTCTCAACCAGGGGGCGAGTCTCACTAGGGGGTCTCACCAAACTTCAAGGGGGTCCTCAGTATATCATAAGTCAGATTAAAGTTTTAATTGAAATGCTTACATATCTATGAAGAACCTTAAAATAATTATACCTATACTTTTTATGGTCCACATATTATTTTTCTCTTAACATTTGTGCTTTTAGAAATCTATTTTTAGGTTTTGCCAAAATACATTTTTTACTTAAAGCAAAAAGACTTTGAATTAATGAATGTTTAAAACTGTATACATAATACAGAAATAAATAAATAACTACATTAAAAAAAGTCTGAAGTAATGGTGAGAAGAAAATAACTTGATTTGAAAAAAATATATATATTGCTTTAAAGCATTAAATGTAATTAATTTTCTCTCATTTTGTGTTTTATTTATTTGCACTTAATAAGCATTTATTTACTGAGAACAAGGCAAAACATCGTGTATCTATTTTTAAGAACGTTCAAGCACTTTTTTAATTGGAAAACAAGACAAATATATCGATTAAAATATACATGTGTTTATTGGGTCATTATTTCACGTATGCAACATGCCTTACCTGGCACAACTTTACTACCGTCAGCAAAAAATATGTAGGCGGAGAGAGAACTTACGCTCTCATGTATCGCTCCCGGTAAGCAGGCGAGATGCATCCGCACTCATCCAGTCCTCCGTCTGCAGAGGCTCCGCTTCACAGCCCTGCGTCCCGTTCCGGCGCCTGCCTCTTTTCCATGTTTACAACGATTTCCAAGTTTTTGTAAGTCCTTTAGAACAGGCTACGCGTTCCGACCGTACCTGTCTGCTTCATGTTGCTCCTTGTGTCACAGAAGGCAAAGTCTCTCGAACGGTGCGTGGCGTTTGTGGGCGCTCTACCGCAGGTGACAGCGCTCAGTTTGTTTTACCGCTGTCAGTAGTTTACGCATATTTTCCAGCTCCGCGAAACGCGAGATTTAGTTATGACGCGGCGGCGTATAAAGGCAGCGCAGAAGTCTCTGTGGTGTGGTGTAAGAGAAACTTCCAGCGTCCACGTTTGTTTGTCGGTGACAGTCGGGAGGAGAGGGGAGTGAGAGTTTAACGTCCGACGCCTCCTCCGTCTACAATGGAAACCAGCGACGCGGCGCGGCGAATACGCGCGCCCGCAAACTTGTGTACGCCGCGAGAGTCAGAGAATGTGGATGGAAATTACGGCAATCAACGCTTGTATTACCAATCCAGAGAGTTTGTTTACGCGGAGCGAAGACGCGACAAAATAAACACATTAAAATCGGTGAAATCGTCCATGCGCTTTCGTTTTGCGCTGTAAACAACGAGGGTAGATGCGGGTGTAGGTTACACGCCATCAGTTGCATATTCATGAGCTTTTTAATAATATCGTCACTTTCAGAACGCAGCGGTATTGGCTTTACCGCGCATGACCACTCGTCGCACAAGAACCATCAATGTAAAATAGATTATTATATAAATATTGTACATTATTTAATAAGTCAGAATCAACGCCTTAAATAGGTGGGTAAAGCGTGAAGCTACTCACCCCTTAAACTGTACAACATGCTAGACAACATTGCTTTCTTTATTTAAAAACAGATTGTAATTTTAAAGTATTACTTAGTAATGGAACCTCTGCAGTGAATGAGTGCCGTCAGGAGAATGAGCCCAAACAGGTGATAAAAACATCAAAATAATTCACAAAGATCCACTAGCTGATCAGATAATGCCTCTTGAATCTTAAAAATTCAACATTTAGAGAAGTTTTGCCCAAAAATACCAGTCTGTAACAATTCATCCTCTAGAAAAAATGTCTATCCCCTGTTGCTCTTTTCAAATAGAAGTGTTTTGGATTGTTTCTCTACTAAAGCAGTGCATACTTCTCTCCTAATTCCTTTAGAGACTCTTTTTTTTTTTACTGGAGCAAGCAGTCTTGGCGTATTTCCCACTCCCTGCTTGTCCTTTCTCTGTTGTTATATGTTTAATGCGGATTGATGGAGTCATATTTTTGCCACTAGCTATTAAAGCTTTCTTTCCTGCCCAGCATGTTTATTTAAGTGCAGATGATTGAAGTATGTAAACCTGTTCATGAAACAAACTTAATTTTCAAAATGCTCATGTTTGTTTGAACTATTCACATTCAGGGGCTGTATCTTTACAGAAAAAAAACCACAGCCATAAAATGACCCAAGCTCTTCATTTGCATTATATTGACATGTGTGTAATCCGTTTAGAAAACAAACATTCAATCAATGGCTCTGTGGAGAAGAGTCATTTTACAATACCTGTGATCACAGAAGTTGTTGATGTGATTTAGTCTTAAAGCGCAAGCGGCGCCAGGCCTGATACGAGGGCTCTGTTCAGTCACTCCGTTGTTTGCTTTTGCTATTGTTCTGTCTATTAAGCAGCGTCTGGGCTATAGTCAGTCACGATACAGTGCTGCACCTCAGCTCATCTGCAGCTTTGAACAGCTCCACGTCTGAGTGTAGGAAATCAACCATTAGATCTTGCAAACACAAAACTCTATACCGGCGTAAAGCTGCGTGGTTCATAAATAGGTTTTTATTAATACTAGAGTGACAAAGAAGCAAGCACATACGATATAAATATTGCAGAACTCGATAAATGTCCAGCTGCCCGTCTTGAAAGAAAGAATATAATGGCGCTAGAGGTGAAAAGAAAGGACAACTCTTACTACTCCATTTGAACAAAGCAGCACTTTACATAGTTTTATGCAGCTTACAAATTCATACAACACATTACGTTTACTTAAATATAGTCATTCATCATTATTAGGATATTGTCAGATGGTTCAAGAGTCTCACATGCTATTATCCGTTATCTAATTCTTGAATTTTTGACACAGCTTATCCTGAAGTAATATGATTACATTTGTACAGAAAAATGCAGCACAGATAATACAACTTCCCCAGTTTTAAGTATAACCGAAATAAAATGAGGAAAAAGTGAAGCTATCTGAAAGCTTCTGTTCAGCGCTTACATTTTTAATTGTCCCGATACCGGACTAAATTACTTTTATTTGAGATTATCACTGCGTGATTACTGACACAACTCTGCACCAGATATTTATTATAGCTGATGCTAAGTCTAATGGAAAGCTAGGTTGAGGCCTGAAATACAATACTTTACTAATGGCTGCTCCAGGTTATAGCAGAAGGCTTCTTGAAATGACCCTTGACACATTTGTTTAGAAGCGAGGACCCACGACACTTTAAAAGGTACCATTTCTTTGGTATCTGTCTTTATCTTTTCAAATTTTGGTTTATTCACATATTTAGCGTGGGCGATATGACCAAAATCTTATATCCTAATATGAGTAATTGTATTGCACAATATATCATAATCTGATTATTTTGGCATTAAATGTGTCTTTAGGATATCAAATCACTACAAACCTAGAAATATAATTTTTTTATTATCAATTTTAGTAATAATTTCAATGTCCGTTTCATAAAAAAATACCAAGCGCATAAATAAAAAAATCACGCTCCGTGAAGAAAAGTAAACAGCGATTCAATAATAATTACCAGCAGTGCAATGAGCTACAGCAGTACAAATAGAATAAGAATTGCTACATTGTATAATCAAATGAATACAAATTCTTCACTATGTAAATTAAATATATATTTCTTTCTATTACAGTTATAAAGTGATTTACTCAAGAGGAATATTAGACTGCTGTCATACCAAGAGCTGCCTGGATCAATATACTGTTACAAGTGCTTTCTTTCTCAGCTGCTTTCTTGAAGACCTAAATTGCTGTGTTTAAGGATACTTGCAAAGATGGCATTTGTGTTTGTTTAACTTTGTTCAAGGCCTATAAAATGGCAAAAATAACTCACTCACTCGCTCAATCCCTCCTCTCACATTTGTGTGCCTTTCTGACAGTGCTTAGAGAGTGTTTAAAAATGTACAGAAGTGATACGTTTTTTCATCACCATAGGCGTGTCATTTAGAAGAAACAATACTCAAAAATCTCTACGATTTGACAAATCTCTACTAGTTGTCGTCTACGGTATATCGCACACTAATTCCTATATACACTGAGTATAAATAAATGATGGCTCGAGTTCAATGTTTCAGACCACCAAATATGGATGTGCAGATATGCTATATACTAAGCAAATAACTGTCTGCTCAAGATAGGTGTGCAGACATATATAGATTA